>NC_052409.1:7967712-8120212 GCF_009389715.1 Phoenix dactylifera | reverse complement strand
CCACAGAGTCGTTGTCCGTTTCGAAAGCGGAAAAAACCCAGAAAGAATCCTTTCTTTTAAGTCAATTGTGAAAAATGTGGAAATAACCTCTCCAACGCAGGAATCTGGAAAAACTGAATGAGCCAACAGAAGTTGAAGATAATATTGTTTTATAGAGGCGAAAGTTTTGTTTATATGAACCTGTAGAAGATGTAGATAATGTTTTTTTTATATAGTTTTATATATATGTATATATCCTCTTAAATATACAAAATAATATTAATATCTTCGTAAAATTACTATTTGTATGTGTGTCCTCAAAAATTACTGTTTTGCATGTATATTTTTCTCTCTTTTTTTTTGCATATATACTTATACCATCTAATGCTGTTAAAAATAAATGGCTTAAAATTAAAATGATTGAAATACTCGCATGGATAGATATGCAAATATATATATAAGGGTATACTCATAAATAGTAATTTTACAAGAGTATTCATGCAATTTATCATATTTAGAAAGATATACATTCAAAAAATCTATTAAAAAAATGATCAAAATTTGGCTAAAACTTGCAGAGTCTTTTATAATTTAGTTAGATCGACAAGTCAGAAAAAGGCCAAGTCATATTATCAATTTTCTTTGTTTAATATCTTAATTTGGTCAAGTTGAAATATTAGATGATCATTTTGGTAATTCTATTTTTTATTTAATTTTCATATAATTAATATTATTGAGTCTATGATATTTATATTTCTTAATCATTTTTAAAAGATTAAAATATATTAAATTTAAATTAATTATAGATGCTTAAATTAGTAAAATATTTTTTAATGATTTGTAAATGTTGAGTTGTTATTTGTTTGTTAAGGCGAAAATTTTGTAAAACCAACATGATTTATTCTATAAGAGTTGATATAAACATGAGATCATGCGACATGATAATATTAATTTTTTTATCATATTTTTTTTATTAAGAGCAACTTAATTATCTGTATTGGATTTTGATCTTTTTTTATTAAATTTTTTTAAGTATATACCCTCCTAAATATACGAAATTACATGAATATCCTTACAAAGTTGCTATTTGTCTGTATATGCTTATAAAATTTTCTTTTTATGCGTTTATCCATAAGGGTATTTCAATCATTTCAAATTTAAACTATTTATTTTTTAACAATATTAAATGGTATAGGTACATATATAAAAAAAGAACCAAAAAAAAGATATACATACAAAATTAATATTTTATGAGGGTATACATGTAAATAGCAACTTTACCAAAATATTTATACAATTTTGTATATTTAGAAGAGTATATATGCAAATATATATATATGTATGTATATTAAATGGTATATATATATTATATATATATATGTATGTATATGTGTGTGTGTATATATATATAATATATATATGTATGTATGTATATATGTATGTATGTATGTATGTATATCATTGAAAGTTGAAAGTTTTATTTAGATAGTGTTGGCACGAGGTTTAGAATAGGCTAGCTTTCTGAAAACAGATAAAAATAATAAATATTTTTTTATGCCAAGTATAACTATTCTAAGAGAAAGTTGTCGAACGCTATACCATGCATAGCCTTTATTTATACCCTTCTTTAGCTCCAAGGCCGGCCCAATCTTTAGGCGACTGAGGCGGTCGCCTAAGGTTCTAGCCCAAAGAAGGCCTACCGCAGGAAAAGGCCTCAAAGACAAAATCAAAAAAAAAAAAAAAAAAAAATCTCCTGTAAGTTCACCTTAGGCCGGCCCACTACAGGAAAGGCCTCATCTTAGGCCCCCAAATACATTGTGCCGCTCCTCTTTAGCTCTTCCATAGTTTGTAGCCAAATAAAAATAAACATAACCGATAAAATAACCATTTGAATATGCATGACTATTCTTATATCACTTTTTCTTGTACACAAATCAACGCATAAAGTGAAGTTAATGCACTGTCAGTGGTCTAATGGTCACCTTAACAATGCTGAATTTTACAAGGGTTATGCACTCTGACTGTGCTTAAGCATGTTCTGACTTGACATCATCATGGCACACACTTACATTTTTCCAAGTATAAATGCTTCTCTTATGATGATAATATATACCACTGCACAATGCAAACTTCATGTGTACCATCTGCCTAACGTTAACCCTTGACTGCACTTTTGACATAACTCATCTATGCAAAAGAAAATAAAGGAAAAGAACATCAAGAGCCTTTGGGAAAGAAAATTAATGGTGAAGCTTGAATTCTCGAATTATTCCTTTCACACAAGAAAGTTTCAAATTCAAATGGAGAAAACAAAACCACCTAAATTTAGTTCGTACAATCCCTTGCCACTTACAACAATGAGCGGGGCATGTTGTTTCTCCGCTCGTTATTCCGTAAAACGACACTTCTAGAACTAGGCTCTGTCTGCCCCGACCTGGGCTTTGGCCCAGGTGGAACTCAAAACCCTACAAACCAAACACTGGATGAAAATCGTAACTTGGCATGTTTGATTTACGAGATCGACATCTGACCATTCATCTCAAGAGAGCAACCATTCAAAATAATAGATAAATAAATCTGAGCTTAACTTTGCTAGACTTTTGTAGATCTTCATTCAGATCTGGTCAAACTTAGTTTGGATAATAGAGGTCTCAAAATGATAATTCAGATCATTGGATGTAATCTACTATCTCTAAATTACTTACACACCAAAAATCACCTAATTTGTAGATCCTTAGTCTATACACAAGTAATCAAAGATATATATTTAATATTATTTAAACCATCTAATTTTCTGATGATTTGATGTGTAGACTATGAATCTTCAAATCATATGATGTTTAGTATGTAAGCAGTTTAAAGATAGTAGATCATTTCCAACGGCTTGTATTATGAATGTAGGACTCTTCATTATTCGATCTAGATTTGATCGAATTTGAGTGGAGATCCACTTGAATGTAGCTAAATCTAGCGCAATAAATCTAATTGTATATTAGGACCATCTGCAATGCCATCTTAGATTCCTTTTTCATGACTCTAAGAACATTAAGGCTCTATTTAGCAGAGCTTTTAGGGCGGCAGAAAGCACTTTCTGACCCTCTAAAAGTACTTTTGGATGGAATAGAAATGTTTGGAGAAAAATTGGGAAGCTATTCTAGCTTTGCCAAAAAACTAAAATAGCTTCGTGGAAGAAGCTCCAAAATAGAGCTTTTTCGAAAAAACACTTTTAGCATGCGTTGGAAAGCTATTTTGATTTATTAAAAAAAGACCAAAATACCCATGATAATTACAGAAAATACCCTTTATATTTATTATTATATAATCATAACAATTATAATATTTTATACGTATATTATTATATTATATTGTAAATATAATATTATATTACATTATATCATAATACATTGATATGTTTTGTTATATAATATCAAATTATGTTATATTATTATGTTATAGTATACAATATTATATTACTATATTATAATAATATTATATTACATTACAGTAATATTATACTATATTATATATTTATATATCAATACATATTATTTTTATTATGCTCTGTTGTATAATACTATGCAATATTCTTTATAGTTATTTTGTGATACCAAAAATACTTTTTTAGTTGGTTTACCAAATACATATTAAAGTTATATAATATTTTAAAAATATAGTTACCAAACACCAAATAGCTTTTTATAGAATTTCTATTCCAAAAAGCTTTACTTTCAAAAGCTCTACTGCCAATAGCTCTGCCAAACGGGGCCTAATTAATATTATCAAATACGTGCTCTTTATAATAAATGTATTCCTGCACTAACCTTCAGGGCTCGTTTGGTTCGCGGGAAGCATTTTCCTTCCTAGGAATATGATTCCTGGGAAACAAATTCCTAGGAAGAGGATGCCTAGGAAAGTACTTTTGGTTCGTTTGGTTGATCATGGGAAAGTGACAAATTTCCAAGGTGCTTATGTTTGGTTGGCCATCCACTTTCCTAGGAAAGTTATATATAATTCCTATTATGCCCTTAATAAAAATTAGGTTTTTAATGCCTCTTTAATGCTTCTTTAATGCTGAAAGGACTTTTTGGGAAAAGTAAAAATGGAGTGATTCCCGCCTCATGGGAAAGTAACTTTTCCATGTTTCTCATGGGAAAGACTTTCCCATGAAATGTGGGAATCACATTTCCATGGGAATATAACTTTTTCTTCTCTCTCCTTTGAAAACTCCAACCAAACAAGAGGCATCTCATTACTTTCCCGTTGACCACACTTTCCCCCCTTCTTTTCCCGCGAACCAAACGAGCCCTCAGATCGTATACAAATTAACATTATATATTGTGGAGCCAAGAGAGTAGATAGTCTAAAACTGCGGGATTACTATAAAATCTATTGCAAAATACTGTGATTGATTGATTCAAGGTCATCAATCAAACGTCCTTTCTTTTGCAGTGGCCCGTAGAAATTAGTTGGGATCCACTTCCAATTTTGAGGTAAAACGCCCATGAAGTGGTTGATCTTGTTTTCAGATGCCATCATTTCAGGTATCCCTCACGATTCGCCATAATCACGGGCGATGATTGGCGTGGCAAATTATAGTTAGGTCATTACAAAATAGCCCAACGCACCATTGTGTTCATGAGTTCAAACCTCGAAGAAAAAGAATTTTCCAAGTGTTTGATACGAGTAAAACTGGTCATTCCAGTGATAGCACACGGTTTAGGTCCCAATCCAAAGTGGAAAACAAGCCTTCGGTGCGGACCCACCTATAATACGCCGTGGGACTTTGAAATTTTCGTTTCGGTGCAATGCTTGCGTATGATTGTAAAATAACCAGTGGGCATCATAGTTGGTTTCGTATACCCTCAGAAACCTTACCGGAAAACAATTAAATTAGATACTGTGTACCGCACTCGCTGAAGTTAGGATGAATCGAGATTTACTGTAGTACAACTTTTGCAACACAGAGTGCAAAACCATCATGGATAGACACCACATCATCTCTACTTTCTTTCATCACTGCAACATATTATGCACTGCACTAACAGTGCCTTATTGTACTTTAGAAATGAATGAAAGTCACCCCATCTCCGCAATAGAAAACATAGTGGCTATTCATGATGGTACCGCACTCACGGTGCAAAAATTGCACAGTGGAGGATCCGAACTCATCTAGAATTGCTTGTTTTCAACTTTTGACCTCCTTGGCTCCATTCCCATCCGTTAGTGCAGTACACAATATGTAGCTAGGATGAATCGAGATTTACTGCAGTACAACTTTCACAACACAGAGTGCAAAACCATCATGGATAGACACCACATCATCTCTACTTTCTTTCATCACTACAACATATTGTGTACGCCCTAACAATGCCTTATTGTACTTTAGAAATGAATGAAAGTCACCCAATCTCAGCAATGGATAACCTAGCGGCTATTCATGATGGTACTGCACTCACGGTGCAAAAATTGCACCGCGGAGGATCTAAACTCATTTGGGATTTCTTTTTTTTAACTTTTGACCTCCTTGGCTCCGTTCCCATCCTACCCTAGCAAAAAGGAGCACCATGTAATAATATGGGAAGTAGTTTTGAGTGACGAAGGAGCACCATGTCTTCAAATATCAAATGATAAAATCAAATTTCACATGTTCAAACCACCAAGTCTATGGATGCCCTTTGGCCCTCTCTCGTTGTAAAGTAAACAGGGGCTTCTAGATTAGTAGTGGGCACGGCGACTAAATACTGACCGGTTGTAGGAGTTTAGCCTGTCAATATTGGTGAACAGTAACTTGATTGTTTTTCTTTTCTTTTTTCACTGCGCAAATCACATGTATCGGAATCACTACCATGTTCACTTTGGTACCTTGTGTTCTAGAAACAGCAGCTTGATGTTTACTTAGTAGTATAAGAAATATTGCCTGGTTGTAGGAGTTTAGCCTGTCGTTGTTTCAGAGCCAGTCGACTTCAATCCTTCAAAATGCTGTCGGGAGAACAGTATCTTTGCATTAGTTTTTTTTACTATGTGAATCACATGAATGGAATCAGCTTTAATAACCTTGCGTTGGGCTCACAGGAAAAGCAGAAAAATAGAGCAAGGGAAACCTCTTCTTATCAGTGTTTGGACGCTACCATCCACCTAAATCCCTTTCAGGTCTAATCACAGCCAACATTTTAGACCTCTTATATGAAATTATGTTGACAATTCATCGTACAATTTCCTTTTGTTTTCTTACTAAGAAAATATTGAAAAGCAAACAAATAAAACAAAACAAGCTGTATTTTCTTCTTCCTTTGCCCCATGGAGGTGGGGGAATGGACAAGCTAACGTGTTGTGTTCCTCTGTCCTCATGTCCTGACAAGGTTACCTAAGGCCTTATTTGGGCCAGCTTTTGGAGGGCCAAAATGTATTTTTTATTTCTCCAAAAACACTTTTAGATAATATAGGAATGTTTGGTAAAATTTTCGAAAAGTTGTTTTAACTTTTTCAGAAACCTAAAACAGCTTTTTGAGAGATGGAGCTTCTCCGAAAAAGTACTTTTAAGAATTGTCGGAAAGCTGTTTTGAATTATAATATTTTTTTTCTTTTTGAACCAAAATACACATAATAAAATAGAATAATTACACAAAATGTATTATATGATTTAATTATAATATTTTATACTTATATTATTGTAATATAATATTATATTATATTATATCATAATACATTAATATGTTATATTAAATAATTTAATATTATGTTATATTATCTCACAATCATCGAAAAGATAAAAAATTAATTTACACTAATAATTATAATATTTATATCTTTATTATTATATTATACTATAAATATAATATTATATTATATTATATCATAATACATTGATATGTTATGTTAAATAATTTAATATTATATTAAATTATTATGCTATAGTATACAACATTATATTACTATATTATAATAATATTATATTGCATTACATTAATATTATACTATAATGTTTTAATATATATTATATTTTATTGTACTTTGTTTTATAATATTATATAGTATTCTTTATGATCATTTTGTCATACCAAAAATATTTTTTCAATTTGTTTATCAAAGTTAAAGTTTCATAGCACTTTATAAATATAGTTACCAAATAGCAAATAGATTTTTAATAAAACTCTCCCAAACGCGGCCTTAGACTTACATGTGGTTGTCATTAGCAAGAGAAACCTGCATGTTTTGATAAAGAGAAGGAACAACATATGATAAGGGACACAAGTTGTTTAATGTATACTTTCTGTTATATGGTTTCGTGCATTCTTCAGGAATGAAGTACAGGCAACCTAAATGCGCTTTATTTCACGATCTCTCTAGGAGATTTCTTTCAAATGATATATTTTTCTTTCAATTTAATGGTAGAGTTAGAGGGGAAAAAACAACATTACAGCCATCTTTTGCCCACCACTAGCATGTTTAGTGGACCATACAGTTCACTGATAGAGGCAAAAAAGGTGCAAAAAAAATAAATATTTATGCCAAACTAGAAAGAATGCACTTCAAGAAAAAATACATGAATACGCTTCAAGCATACAAAACCCAAAAACACAACCCAACAACAAAATTCCCAAGAGAAGAAACTCGTGGACAAAATAAAAAAAAAAATAATTGTTTAAAGTATTGTATTATTGTTTAAACATTTTTAAAGTAACTGGTTTATTATGTTTGCTGGAACACTAGGATTTATAGCAACTTAGCATCCTATAAAATTTTTGCTTGCAAGTTGAATTTGCAGCTTTGTTTACTTGCCAGTCTTCCTGGATCACCATCAAGACACCTTCAAACTCTGGTTGTGTAACTGCTAAATACCATACATCCATTTTCAAAATACTGATAGGAAACCATATAAAAACCAATTTATCATAATGCTCGGATCTGCAGGGAAAGCTAAAAGTACTTCATTGCATTGTCTGAATTCCAAAGGCAAAGCATGTAAGCCTTTTCTCTCGGTCATCATCTGATTGACCTGATAATGTTTGTTTTGCACTTTATCATCATGTTTGTGTAACTGTTTATAAAACCAACAGGGAAAGCTAAAAGTACTTTACTGCATTATCTGAATTCCAAAAGCAAAGCATCCAAGCCTTTTATCAGTCATCATCGGATCGATCATTGTTTGCTGTTTTTACTTTTTTAATTTCTGACAGAATTGTTCTCAGTACATGAGATGCAGAGCTCAATCATACACATGCCACATTTTGTTCCCATTGCTATCCTCAGTTTCATTCCTCATGATTCAAATTCCATAATAGCTAATTTGCTGTGCGTGTACATCCCAGAAATAAACAAAATTAAATTCTTAGTGACTACTGCACTTAACAACTGTATTTAAAGCAACTTTTATGTGATATAATTACATTTCTTTAATTAATACATAAAATATTTCAAACATTTAACAATGAATCTAGCAAATATAATGTTGTCATCCACATGTGCAAACATGTGGACACTTAATTAGTTCCTTAATAACCGACTATCCACAAAATTCCATATTTTGTCACCTTCTTATATAAGATTTTAATTCTTTTGAGTAAATGAAATTGCTTTTCCTTCATCTATTTATCTTTGCAATATCAGGAAACTTGAATTTCAAGACTTAGAAGATAAAAAATCCATTCATTTGTTTATGAACACTTGCCAGCAAAACATGGTGGATTGTTGATGACAAGGTTTAGGAAATCCAGAAAAGAACTTGAACTAGTAATTTCCACATACAAGGTAGAGGTTAATTCACATGAGCAAAGCAGATCTGAGCAAGGTTTTAGCATGGGTACAGTGATTTAAGCTGTTAAGAGACAAGGCCGCAAATCAATTCACATTGCATAAACCAAATAGGCAATTAGGTAAAGCCCTACTCTATGCATGTTACTCTTTTCTTGAAGGGAGGAGAGGAAGAAAGGAAAATCTACATGCAAAATCCGTCCTGGGGCATTTGATTCATATTTTATCCATTGCATTTTTATCCACCATGCTTCCAGAAGAAGATGACCAGATGAGAGGTAATGCTAACTAGACTCTAAGGTTGCCTATGTCACCTACAATTTTTAGCCCCCCAACTAGTCATGACTTGATGAATATAGGGTTTAGAGTTGGGCCCTTTCCATGCATGATTAGTAGAAAAGCACTGCATCACAAGGTCTTGTGGCTTCCAGCAAGCATTTTCCTCAGCAAATTAAATTATCTTTTCACAACTTTTGACAGTATCATCCTAAGAAGAGAATGTGCCACATCCTATGAGAGACTAATCAACTGGCCAACAACCAGGCCAACAGCTATAAGCTCAGCTGGTTGGCACCCATCTCTGCAAAGGAGAGGTTCCAGGTTTACCCGTGGTTCCAGACAACTACATATTGCTAAAATAAAAACAAATAAATAAATAGATAGATCAATAAATAAATAAATAAAAACACAGCATTTGGCATGAAGAGGATGTAGTTTCCCTTTTCATTTACATGACTGAATGGCATTCCAACTTTCCATTTGTAAAGAGCATTATGCTCATTAAACACCATGATCATAGTCCCTGTAATCCATAACTAGTAAAATGTGGAAATGCATTCCACCAAGTAACCCCAGACAGGATGTGGAGTGATTGAGTATTCCCCTAATTGATTTTGATGAGCTCAAAGCACTTGAGTATGTTTTATGTTGTTCTAATGAATTCAATCTAGTGTTTCAAGTAAATCTTTATTAATTTCTATCTAAGTGCCTTAAGCTTTGGTTCAGAGTCTTTTGGTTAAGTATTGAACTCTGTCTAAACCAAAGTCTGCATCACGAGTCGACTCCTGGACTCTGCGAGTTGACTCCGGCACGCTTGCAAGTTTCTGGCACAAGCTCGAGTCGACTCCGGGACTCTGCGAGTCGACTCCGACTGAGAACAGACAGAAAGACAGAACGATGGATTTTCGACCCTGAGAGCGAGTCGACTCCAAAAGGTTGCGAGTCGACTTCGGTGCTTAGCGAGTCAACTCCAGATGGTCCCGAGTCAACTCCAAGGAGAAGCTGACAAAAAGGCAGAACGTTAGTTTTGAGACCCTGTCAGCGAACCGACTCGCGAAGACTACGAGTCATCTCCCATATCAGCCGAGTCGACTCTCAGTTTGTCCGAGTCGACTTCCAGAGGAAAGCAGTCTGAAAGGCAGAGAATCAGTTTCGGAGATCCTGTGAACGAGTCGACTCCAGATGTTCCAGAGTCGTCTCCCAAGTCATCCGAATCGACTCCTAGTTTGGCCGAGTCGACTCGTGAGAGAAATACAGAAAGTTGGATTTCTGAAATCCTGAGAACGAGCCGACTCCTAAGTGCCCGAGTCGTCTCCCGCTGTTGGCGAGTCGACTCCAGTTTGGTCCGAGTCGACTCCAGGACAAGGCATGCACTTTAATTCAAATTTGAAACAGTGGCCGAGTCGTCTCCAGTATAGCGCGAGTCAACTCCAGTACAGCCGAGTCGACTCCAAATCGCGCGAGTCGACTCCGATCCTAACGGATACATTGTCAGATTGTGCAGATGGGTCAGAACGGCTCTAATCTCCTCTCTAACGGCTATTTTTCAAAGGGGATCACTTAAATAGCCAGAGTGAACAGTAGTAAAAGACAAGAGAGTTATTCCACTTGAGTATTAAAGGTTTTCAACCACCAAAAGCATCTGAAGAGTGAATCCAAGCAAAAGAAGGTAGAAGTGCATTCAACTCAAACCAAAAGGCTTCCTTCGCATTCAAAGCTCTACCGACTGTTCCCCATCCTCCGGCTCATTCAAGAGGAGACTCAGAAATCGAGAAGCCCCACTTCAACAAATCAAATCTGTTTAAGGGCTTCTAACTCCTCTTTGTTTATATTGCCCTAAATCTGCTTTTTAGAAGCTTTATTGTTGTAAACTTAAACTCTTGCTTTACTTCTTGGTTCAATCAAGGGATTGAATCAAGGCTAGTTAGGTTTGTTGGTGAGCCAAGGTTAAAACCAACGGTGTAAGGTTGTGGTTGGTCAACCGGAAAAAACCAACTAGATTTGATTGCAAGCCCGAAAAAACAATCGTTTGGTTCTAATCGGTGAGCCTGTCAAAACCGACCGAGTTCGTTGTGATCTTGTGAAAACAACAAGTTTGGTTGTGAGCTTACAAAACAACCGGCTGTAATCCTAAGGATTATAGTGAACTTCCAAGTGCGGCTTGGGGAGTGGACGTAGGAGCAAGTGTTGGCTCCAAACCACTATAAACCTCTCTGTGTTTGTGTTGGTCTTTGTCTCTTTCTCTCTCTTCATTCATTGCATCTAGTAATCTAACTAATCCACTTGCAATAGATTTAGTTAATCACTCACTTTATTTTTAATTGGTCAATAATTAATTGACAACCTAATTCACCCCTCCTCTTGAGTTGTCTCCTTGGGCAACATAGGACCTATTGCACAATAGTAAATAAGTTGCATTGTGTCAAACTCAGCTCTAACAAAAAAAATATGTTGATTACTTGTGCAAAATATTATGTTCATTATATTCAGACCCATGAGTACATTTACTATGTGATTAGTGTTAGACAACTAAATATATTCACATCTTACAAGTTCCATAAGGTTAATACTCTAATGTGTATTAATAAAATATTTACACGTCTTATGTTGTTAGAGACAGATTTTCTAGAAAATTGAGCATACAAAACCCCTTTCGGTGGATCATATGTCATGAGTGTCATGATGGCCGCCATGTTAGGTTCCTAGGAATCATTTATAGGGCCCTCATCTTCCTCTGGTTTTACAAAGAACTCAATGTAAGCAATACGACTAGGCTGCTGAAGACCAGCGGAATCACCATAAGGGTGATGAACACCTTGTTTTGCAACTGAAAACCAGGTGCTGGATCTTCAACATCCCACCTCTCCCAATTGTCACTTTGCTTCCTCTGTTGTCCTTAATGACGCTACTAGGAATATTGGAAGTTGTTGCACGAAGGAACTTGTACTTGTACCTATACTCAATAGATTAAACATAGTGCTGATATTAAAAATTTGAAATTCATGGGGAAACCAGAAAAAACAAGAGTGCAGTACTTGTATGAGGCACGCTGATCACATTGGAATGCAATCAAAAGGTCAGCATTGGCATAGTACAGGAACTCTATCTGCAAAGAATTTGTTCACCCATGAAGTGGATTGAATAGCCAGGGCTTTTGATCAATAAAAAAATAACAGAGAATCTTTTCAAACCTGCAGATCACCATGACCTTCACCTCTAAAAGTAACAGAAGGAGGGTCTGGTTGTAGGAGTATCTGGATGCTGGAACCTGGCCATTCGAGATCATCAATTGCTTCCTTCAGCACAGCAGACTGAATATTACACAAAAGTGGAACCATTATAAAAGATAAATAAAACACTTAAGGGAAATAGGGACGAGAGCAGGACAAAGGAATCACCCTAACAGTAAAACTGACAGGAACATTCCCAGTTGGTTCAAAGTGGTAGTCCCAGGATATGGTGTCTGGGATTCTGGTTCTGATCTCCGCATAAATGCAAGCATCAGGGGAATCCACTGACCTAGGATGACATAGTTAAGATAAATGACTAGAGCACAATCACAAACACAAAATGATGAATTCGTAACTTGACAACCACAGGGCTATGATCAAAGATTCAAAGGTTTTTTCCATGATCAAATTGCAAATACCAGCATTCTGCAATATAATGAAATTGATTGAAGCTCAATCAGCAATTCATTACATGATAGCTGAATGAAATGCACTAGAAGGAAATATAGTTGTCACTTGGATGTTATTACATTCAATCAAACATCCATGAAAGCGAAATTAATGGCTCTTTAGTTTCAAGTGTAACATAAGATATGTCTATGTATATGATGAAGAAATGATGATGTGCATCCATCCAACAAGGGCTCTTTGGCTATTTGTCAATAAAATATTGTCATGGCAATTTGTGTTGCAATTAGGGCATTAGTGAAGCCCAAACCAAGTAACAGCAGTTTGTAATACCAACCACTAAACAAAATCATCCTGTCTTGCTTATTATCTAGCAAAATCCCCCAAATTAATAAGGGGAAAATGGCTTATACTCATGGTTTGACTGCCATTTCTATGAGCTAGATACTGTATCTCTGAAGGTCAGGTAGCCTATTTTCTTATCAGGCATCTCCTCAGCCTTCTAACTGAATAATAAATCCAAGAGCCACCAACACGTCCAATACATTTATTTCTTTTCATTTCTTTTAATATATATATATTTTTATCTAAACATGTTACTTCTGTAGAATTGTCTCCTCTCTCTTATTTGACGATTAATAGCAGGAGAATTCTACCTAGGATAATGTACCCACTTTGGAAAACCTCCCGGAAACTCAAACCTGCACATGCTTTCTATGCACTTCGTTACTTCAAGTGTTTCCAAAATACATGCCTCCCCACACCAACACCAATACCGGCTCCCTTGCCCACTCCTGATTTGGGGCAACTAAGGTTTGAGGAGAGGGCCGCTTATCTCTTTATCCTTATTCCATATGTTCCAATGTCTCCATGTAGCCTACTATTTGTAAGCCAACTAAATAAGTCCTCGAAATTGTAGTATAACCTTTTATCCTACTCAACATGTATTTCAGGATCTTCATATGAGGAAAATGATTGGTGGAGGACATGAACAAGGAGGCTTATACCTGCTTGATCTTGGTGGATGTTCTTTAGCTCTCTTATGTTATAGGGATTCTTAGTTCGATGGCACTATCATTTAGAACATCCATCCTTCTCAATTTTGAATTCTATTATTCATAGTAACGTATGGACATCTTGTAATGTGTTTTTGACTAGTTAAGAATTTTGTTACTTTTTTTATTACTTTCACACACCTTAGTTATACTATCTGAAGAAGGAAAAAGTGTCTAACATGTTCAAAATATTTCATAAAAAAATTCTAGAATCAATTTAATGTGAATATCAAAGTATTTAGAATTAATAATGGAGGTGAACATATATCCAATGGGTTTGATGATAGTCTTTTGGATCAAGGTATTCTTTAAAAGACATTGCATAGGCACGACCCAACGAATGGAGTTACAGAGAGGAAGAATCAGCATCTACTTAAAGTATCCATGCATTATTGTTTGTAAGAAATGCTCCAAAATGTTCTTGGAGTGATGTTGTACACATTGCATCTCATATGAAGAATAGAATTCCTTATTCTTTCCCAATTTATAAGAGTTCAAAGCGAGTATTATGCCCTCAAGAACCACATGTTCTGTCATTCCTAGAGTTTTTGGTTGTGTATATTGTACATAAACTCAGTCTAGCTCAGGAGAAAATGCATCTTAGGTCCTTCAAATGAATCTTTCTAGAATTTTGGGGTTAGGTGTTATGAAATTGTATTTATAAAAAGTACGTGCGATTAGATGTTACATTTCATGAAGATATTCCATACTATTCAAAAACAGGTCATATTGCAGGACCATCTTGTGGCTTTGATGGAACTAAAGTGTATCAACTAGTTTTTCCTCCTGTCATTAATAAACCATCTAACACATCCCAGAGGATTCTAGATCATATCCATCAAAAAAGAAATGATAAGATCTCCAAAGACATGAACTCAATTGAAAACACCAAATGGAGATCCAAATACAATTATCAATTCCCTAATCTCTCCTCGTTGATGATTTGTTCCCTATTGCTCCCAAACAACAAAAAGGGCCTTGTAATTCAAGTACCATCAATCATTTTGTCTCATTTGCATATCTTTCCCCTTCTTATAAATCTTTTGCTCTTGTAACTCCTTCCATCTATGTCCCTAATTCCTTCAATTCTCTTAACAATCCAAACAGGAGAAAGGATATGAAGAAGAGATGGAAGCACACCATAGGATTGATATATATGAGACCTAGAAACTGGTTTTGTTGCCTTTAGGAAGCACACCATAGGATGTTGATGAGTTTACACTATCAAGTTTCAAAGATGAATTGGATAAGATCCAAGGCATGTTTAGTTACTAAAGGCTACACTCAAGCCTCTGGTGTATACTACTTGAGGCTTTTTTCCCAGTAGCAAAAATGAACTTAGTAAGAGTTTTAATTTTTTTGTTTTAGTAAGAGTTTTATTTTTTTTAGGATGGTCTCTTTATCAATTAGATGGCAAGAATGAATTCCTCCATGGAGATGTTCTTGAGGAAGTTTGCATAGACCCACTTTCAAGTTTATCTCTAACCAAAAGAGCAGCATTGGCTTGCCGTCGCACTCGGTATGACAAATTTATCAAAATATTATTTGATTTTGGATCTAGGAGAATTAAAGCAAGTTACTCCGTATTTATTAAGAAGACTCCTCGTGGACTTGTAGTTCACATTATTTATGTAAACAATATTATGTGATAAGCAATGATTTGACAAGAACTGGAGTTTTGAAAAGGTAGAGTTTGGAGATATAATCAGGATTGCTTTGGTACTTCTTAGGTATTGAAGTAATCCATTCTCATAATAGAGTAGTTATTTCCCAAAGGAAGTATGTCTAAGATCTCCTGAGGATTCAGGACTTCTTGTTGCAAGCCTGTACATACTCTATGGAAACTAACTTGAAAGTTTTATGCTTATCAATGATAGCCACATAGAAATCCAAATATGTGTTTAAGATTAATAGGACAGCTTATGTACTTGATTATCACTAGACCAAAGATTACTTATTCTATTTTGTCATTAGTTCATGCAAAATCTTTAAGCTCCTCACCTTGAAATTATGTATAGGATTCTGCACTATCTTAAAGGAGCACCAAGTTGTGGCATACTATATGGTACTCAAGTAAAGCTTAAGGTGATGCTGATTGGTTAGGCTCTCCATTTGATGGAGGATCAAATCTAAATATTATACATTCATAAGGGGAATGTTGTTACTTGGAAAAACAAGAAACAACCTATTGTTGCAAGATCTAGTGCTAAAGCTCCCAACCAATTGCTTTAACTACATGAGAACTGATGTGGTCTATTTGAATTACGGTCTTGGTTTCACAAACCTATTCCTCTTGAGTCTTGCCTGTGACAATCAAGAAGTTATTCAGAACTTACATTGCCAATAACTCGATCTTTCACAAAAGGATGAAGATAAGACATGATAATTTGAGCTGTTTAGACTGGACTCTAACAACTAATATGCATTCCATTTCTTACAAGAACTATTTATATAAAGCTCGGCTGGCTATAGAGGGACAAGCGTGTTCACTAGTCCCTTTTCTATAGGTTATAATCACTCTCATCTTCAAACATCTATACCTCACCCATACACTCAGAGAGTGGAGAAATACACCTTCAAAAATTGGGAATATATTTATCAGTCTAATATTAAATATTTAAATTTAATGGAGAATAAAGTGATCTAGACTATATTTCATGTGCCCAATACTAGTATAATATATGTTATTATTTAAATTATTTATTATTTTGAATTATATTGGACTGAAATAGAATAAGTTGGGTCTCGTTCATGTTCCCTTCTTTTATTTCTGAGCTTAGAAATCTAGCTTGTGTTCGACTCAATATATAATCAAGCGAGCTTATTTCAAGCTGAATTTCGAGTCGCACATTTGCTGCTCATGAAGAACTCGCTTGTTGATAGCCTATATGGGGCTAGGTCCAGGCCTCAAATTTCAAGCCTATGCTCTCTCCCAGCTTGGTTCAAGCAGGCTCAAACCTCGCCTAGGCCCAATGCCTAGCCCATTTTACTTCAATCTAAATCAGGCCAGATTTGAAAGCCCATTATATAGATATTGTTTAAATACAGAATAATGTGAACCATTCATTTAAAAATCAATGGTGCAAATTAAACAATTCTATGCCAACACCATCTCCCATTTTATTTCCATCCATCCTCCACTCTTCTCTCCTCTTAACAAGGTGCCACTTCTTGTTGCTACTATCAACACTGTCCATTCCATCCATTGGTCATCGTAATTGGCACCATAACTATCATCCATGACAACCATTGCCATCAAAGAAACATCTATACCAACAACACTTTGCACCTCTCTCCTGTCTCTCTCTCATCACCACTGTCCACTCGCCATAACCAGAGTCCATCCACAAGTCACCATCCAAACTTTGACATCATCAACCCTAAAGCCACCAACCTGCCAAACCACACCTCTTCAAATTGTTTCACCCATTCCTCCACTTCTCTCTCTCATTCACGTCTCGTCGCCCCCCCTTTTTTTCCAACGCCTATGAATAGCAGGCAAAGGGAGACGGGCCAAGGCAAGAACTCAAATTGGGACAGACCTAGTGTTCATTTTTGGAACTGGACCAAGGCTAGACTTACACTAAATTCTAAATATTTTGATCCAGGCCCAAGCCTAAGAAGGGATGGACCCAAAGCCCCAGTCCATTAGCAACTCTAAGCAACAAGCACAAGGTTGAGGCCATGGGTGGCACATACTTTAATGTCCCTCTTCATTACTCTAGAAGTAGCAATGTTGCGGACATAATGTATGACAATTTGGCATCATTGTTTGAACATTTATACATTTCTTAAGTGAGCAATTGTACCTATTCATAGGCCATAAACTTCAAGAACCTTGTGCCTAATTGGCAATCCACATAAAGACATTATGTTATTAGCTTTTTTTATTAATTTCAAGCATCTACCATGATAGGACATTCATATCTCCCTATGGATCTGTATGGTTTCCCAGTCCTCTAGTAGCTTAAATTCATTTTTCCAATATTGCTTGCTTATATACTATTGGCTTATTAGTACCATACTTGCCAACTACTTTGAGCATCACATATTAGCCATACTTGCATTCCTGCCAATTTAGCACAATAATTGCGAGATACAATTGGTGGGAAACAAATTGGCATTGCCCTCGCCCCTTTCCGTTTCTTTCAAGTTTGACATAGTGATCTATGTTAGTTTCTTCTCTTGCAATAAATATCGTGGCATAGTTGAGCATTATAACCTAACTCTGGGGATGGGTTTAGGACAAAGATAATCAAGCATAACAAGTGTTAGGCAGCTAATCATAAATCAATATAAAGTGGGGCTAAAAGAATTAAAAGTGAGCCTTAAAGCTCAGAAAAGCCAAATGAGTTTGAACATAATGAACAAATTCCTAAACAATTGTCAACCATGGGCCTAAAGCCTAATACCTGATGCAAACCTAACTTGACTTGAATCAACTTAAATTTATACTTCAAATAACAACGGACCACCATGAACATGAGGAGAAAGCAAAAGCAAGAAGTGCGCAAGAAGTAGAGATAGAAGGGGATAAAGGGGAGGCTGCGTAGACCATTCCAAGAGGAAAAGCTAATGGGCAAGAATTATAACATGGGGCAAATAAGGGAGTAGAGGGGAGGAAGCCCAAAGCCACTAAATGGTGCAGAAGAGAAGGAGGTTGTGCATTTTAATCTATCATGAAGGGGAGGCCAAATAAAGAAAGCACAAGGGGGGGAGATTGAAGGGAAGGGAGGCCATTGCCCCTTGGACATGAAAAAGGGAAGAAGGGCATGGCCACCAAACTATTACAAAGGAGTAGTTTCATTGGCCTTGAAAGGATTGGTTAGAGGAAGAGCGGATACCATGGAGGTGAGATGGCAGGGAAGGATGTGGTTGTGCTAGATGCTTGAGGTGAAGAGAATTGAGGTAATGGGTCAAGCAAATTTAAGAATTGAACTACAAAATATGATTAAAGCGGTTTCTAGGGTTCTCTTTCTTAAATAGTGGGTGTTCATTCTAAGCCATCCATCAAAAGCAAATTGGTGGCCTACATTTCAAATATCGTCTATAAATATTAAGATATATAAAATAGTATACCATTTAATATATTCCAAAAATTTAATACAACAGAATAGAATATATCATTCAATAAAGTTAGGTTTATGTTTTGTGTTCTTGTCAAGGCTAACTGTTGCCTTAACCTGCCTAGAAAGTTATTTGGGCCTTAATTTTTAGGCCCAACCCAGACATAGACCTTAAAAGATTGGGCCCAGAGCCTAGCTAGACAGGAGCCCTCTCTAGATCATTTCTAATCTTACTAGAGGACTACGATAGGCTTTGGAATTCGTTCAAGTCTCAAGAGGTCCTTAACTCCAACCTTTAGCAGCTAATAATCGCATTAGGAGGCAATACTCACAACGTTCATGCTTGCTTAGGGTTTAGTAGAAGTTACTTTCCTTTATGTATAATTTTTTGGTGTTATTTTGAAAAAGAAAAATCCAAATTCCACATTAACTTTCTCAGATTGGCCAATTACAGCAATCACATCCAATGACAGCATTCTTTTTTATGCAAGGGTTGATCATTCCTGAGCTACATGTGCTCACAAAAATAGTACTAGTGATGAAAGACAACAACCAATTATCTGATTCAAATATTAAGAACAGTACTCCTGATTTCAGATTTTATATGTTTTGCTTGCTCAAGAAAAATGTCAAAAAGCTACCCAGAATCTATAATCAGGTATGAATCAGTCAACTGAAAGTCAAACTAAACTAAATTTGGTTCTCTACATGGAGGAATATCCAGAAAACAAAGAACACCTATATCTGTGTTTCAGGCTGAGAAGTTCTCTCAAATGTCAAACTTAACACATATGGTCGCAATAAATTAATTAAGCAACAACCAGAGGGCTCTACTTTGCTTTCACCTAAAGATGAGCACCAAAAGTTTACAGGCAATATCCATGGTCGATTTAATGATTCTGACCAAATGTGCTTTCTACCACAGGTCTTCTCATATAGTTTGACAGACACCACAAAACGTACAAGATCCCACTAGGATCCAGGTCTTCTCAAAATACAAATACGCCCGAAAAATCATCTTAAGGAGCTAAACTGATTTAAATCCTCTTCCATCTCTTGGTGATTCTTATAATAACCAATAGATCCATAAAGCAGTCTACTTAGTGGTTTTAAATCTCTTCGTTTGAACATGGAGACAGGACCCTCTCAAAATCCTCCATGCTGTTTCAAAAGAACCAGCGAGAAATTTTATTACGGCATCCAAGGAAATGGCTGAAGAGATGATCTATGAACTCTTACAACACCATTAGTTATTTGTCCATAAATCCTCCATTTCCTTCTCAAACTCATATTTTTTCCTTAATCTTTCTATATCTCAAGGTTCAATAAGTTCATATGCTCCTGCTAACAAATTGGCCATCCTCCTGACTTACCATGCTCCTTCTAATCACAGTTAGGTGCCAATTCACTATCAGACCAGCCCGAATAAATGTGACAACAAGCAACAGATCTGAATTTCATAATAATCATAAATAACCCATTTAAAATATGTCTATGTCATTTTTATACATTCCAAGGTCTGCAGATATAAAAAGCATTCTTGCACGCTATAGTCTCAATCAATCAAATATGCATGCATACAAAAAGCTTCTTGGAGACGACATCAAGCAAACACAATGCATATCAATTTAGGCAGGTACCGGGCTCAAAGCAGTAAGACTGACCACAAATTAAGCTCAAGGAGATCTCAAAAAAAAAAAAAAATAATAGAGCTTCAGAGCCTACTTGAGAAGGAGCTGCATATCAGGACCAGGACTACCGGATTTCGTCACAGGGGCTTGCCCGGGTGCAGAAAAATGTGTGAGGCGTCAATGAACAGGCCCAAGCTCAGTCCAAACCTCGGCCGCCCCTCCGCAGCATACTCATATACCAGAAATAGCTTCAAATGAACGCGATTTCCATAACCAATTAGATAATTTGACACAATATAATGGTTATTTAAGTATGTTGGGTCTGCTGGCTGAGGATACCTCGCGCTTCAAGGTAGACCTTGGCCTGGGAGGCAAGCCGGTCTCCTCCACGATGAGGACGATGCCGTGTTCCGAGAGCTCGACGACTGCATCCTGAGTACAAGTGGAAAGGAGACCCTAAGAACCCTAGAAAAGGAAAAGGAGAAGAAGAAAAGAAGAAGGGTAGAAGGCATGGAGAGCGAGAGAGTGGGAGGGAAGAGTTTGGGACTTGGTGACGCTTCCAGCGGACGGAGGAGAGCGCGTCGACCATGCCTTGAACGCTGTCGAGCTGGCATACGAGATCGGGAGCATCGTCGGCTCCCCCGAGAGACGAACTCATCACCTTCGATTCTCTTCCTCTCGCCTTTCGCGCCCAGTTTTTCCCCACAATTTAGTGTCTCCTGATGGACCAGCGGGCAGGCTATACATGTAACTTTTTTTTTCTTCTTCTTCTTCTTCTTCTTTCTTTTCTTTCTTCTTCTTTCTTTTTTTTCTTTTTGCTTTTTTTTTTTTTTTTTTTTTTTTGCTAAAACGGGCATTTCATACTACACGGTACGAATACACCCAGCAGAATTTGCAAACAAAAGACCCCGGAAAGCACTGGGCAAGTCATCCCCACCAACCCATAGGTGCTTCCTGAGTGGCTCGCAACATACGCCGCCACCCAGTCAGCCGCCTCGTTTGCCTCACGATATGTATGCATAGTCTGAAAAAATAATCCCTCCCTCACCATCAACCATATATCACGAAGCAAAGGATGGACCCCTCTATCTTTGAGAGAACCCCTTCGAACCCAGCTAATCACCGTGGCCGAGTCACCCTCCAGGAGGATAGAGCTCACCTGAAGTACATGTCGTGCATACCGTAATCCCATCCAAGCCGCCCGTAGCTCTGCCCCTGGGACCGATGTGTCAAGATCTGACAACCCCCTACTACCACCATGCTGGACCTCGGACCCCTGATAACAAACCCTGCTCCTCCCCTCCTGCCTCCGTCCAGGACGAGCCATCAAAATTGACCTTGAGGAAGCTAGGGGTGGGGGCTCCTAGGTGAAAAACACCGTGTGATGGGCTGCCGAAGCAGTATGAGGCCCCAAGTGTCCCTAGCTGTCAAAGGTCTATGATCCAGACCTGCATGAAGGATCTCCGCTGCCTGTGCCCGCGCCCGCTCGACCACGAATCTGAAGGGAATATCTTCCAAGTCGTCCGATAAAATCGAACGCCAGGCATGAAAATCAGTTTTAATTTTTTTATTTATTTTATTTATAACAATTATAAATATTTAATTTAACTTTTATGTAAAATTACCTCAAGCCCGCAGCGGAAGTTGGTCGAGGTAATCTGGATCTGGATCCCTGAAGGTAGCTCTGCGAGGCCTGGATCTGCAAGCCCTCTACTTCGCACGCACGTCAAGCTTCGTAGGAAGGTTGGACGATATCTGTATTTTGCAAAACTACTTTTTGCAAAAAGGACCCCAGAAGAACACTTTTCTTTTCTTCTCCTTCTTCTTCTTCCTTCTCTCCCGTTTCCAACCCGAGAGCTTCAATTTTGGACTGATCGCAGAGGAGAAGAGAGGAGACTGGAAAGCCGAATTTGAATGCTTGCCACTGGGAGAGATTGGAGAGAGAAGGACCACTTCTTCTCTCTTCCTCTTCTCCTTTAGAAAAATCCCACCGAAGCTGCCTCTGTCTGTGAAGTTTCTTCCAAAATTCACAGACAGATTCACTCCTTTTTCTCTCTGATTCGTTCTGTATTCAAGAGGAAAACCTTGGTCTATCTATAGGCCAACGCGAGAGGATTTAAGAGGAGTAATGACTGTTTTACGAATCCATACGTTATGAATTCATAACGTTCGTTTCAAAACAAACGTGGGGAAAAACAGTAAATCCATCCGATAACAGCCGGATTTCAAAATCAAATTTAACCGGAATGTAGCCGGTTCAAACCGGACATTCCGGTCCAGACGGCAGAACGCCGGAGGCCAGACGGTGGCACGGTGTGGAGACGAGCCGGGAGGAAGAAGGCTCTGTTTTCTCCTCCCAGGCTTTTCTCCATTGCGGTTCACAAAAAATCCTTAAGGGTCCATGAGGGAAGTGGTCCACGGGTCCATGGGAGTTTAAAAACAAGTCAGCCGTAACCATTTAAATGGGATTAGTCAATAGGAAATGGGTTAGCCCATTTTGAAATAAAGCAAGCCTATTTGGTTCTCAACCAAATTGACAGCCCATTTGAATGATTTTTGACCCGAAAAAATTCCACATAGTCCGACGCATGGGAGATTCAATTAGGTCCAGTTTCGGCTCGATCCAAGTCCGACTTAGACCCGAACAAATACGAAATTAAATCCCAATTAATCATGATCGAGCCCAATTACACTAATTTAGACCCAATCAAATCCAATCTCAACAATTGAGTCCTGATCAAGTTCAATTATATTATTAAAACTTGATTGACCCGAAATACGACTTAATTAGTTGTTCACCATGAAATTTAGTATGTACCTCATGTTCAGTGCTAGCTGACATAGACAGAATCAAATTCCAAATGACCCACAATTTAATTCTTAATTAAATTGGGTCAAGACCTTCCTACTTAGCTTGACTAATGTGCGTGACTCCGATAGGTTCGAACACTAAGCCGGTAGTACATGACTACTTCATGCACTAATGGAGGTGACCATCTAGCAATGATGCCCGACGTCCGGATAGGTCGATATGCAAAGCACATTCAAGAACCTATATGGTTGTTGCATAATTCATCCCTATGACCATCGATGCTCAAGATGACCTCAGAGTAGACTGTCGAACTCTAGGGCCGGTCATTCATAGTGTATTTCAATTAATCAAATCAAATGACTTATCACTTGGTTTACCCTGGCCAAGGTTTTACTGAATTGAAATACAGTGAGACATCAACTTCTAAAATCTGGAGCGGTCAATCCCATCTTGACTCACACACAGACTTAGCGAGTACTTGACTGCACCCAGCATCCTTCTGATCCCTGAATTAGAAATTCAGGTCATCCAGTGCCTAAGTACAGTGAGTTGCTTGCAAGTCACCGTGACATCTCAGGTCTAAGGGGTACTTAGGCCCATACGTTTTACAGCTAACTCCCGACAGTGGAGTGCTACGTAGGTGAGTCATATTCAGTACGATGTACTCCTACATCTCACCTGTATGCCATACAGTGTCTCCACACTCCTTGGTTTAAGAGGACAACTAACTAAATGGCACACACGACCTACACTTGACATAGCTATCGTCAATTGACAGCTCATCATTTGGTCGCGAACTAGTTTAAGGACTAAATGATAAAACCTCTTTTATCCACTAAATTAGTCCTAAGTACTTCATCACAATACACAGGAGTTCAATTTGAAGATGTAACACTTGTGATGAATAGAAATTGCTAGAATAAATTTTATTCATTTTAATAAAACATATACATAATCTAATTTTTTATAATTAAAAATTGGCTTGGAACACAATTTCCAACAACTCCCACTTGGACTAAAGCCATTTGTATTGTATCTTATACCCATCTTCGATTTATGATAATTGAACTCCTTTACAAAAGAGCTTTAGTGAATGGGTCAGCTAGGTTCTCCTTTCCATCGATCTTCTGAAGATTGACGTCACCTCGTTCCACGATCTCTCGTACAAGGTGGTAGCGACGCAGAATGTGCTTGGTCCTGTGGTGAGACTTTGGCTCCTTTGCTTGTGCAATGGCTCCAGTATTGTCACAATACAAAAGAACTGGATCGTTGATTGAGGGAGCAAACCAAGTTGATTTACAAACTTCCTGATCCAAACAGCTTCCTTTGCCGCATCTGATGCAGCAACATACTCTGCTTCGCATACAGAATTGGCTACTGAATGCTGCTTGGAACTTTTCCAGCAGACTGCTCCTCCATTTAGGGTAAACACAAATCCTGACATACTCTTACTGTCATCATGGTCTGACTGAAAACTAGAGTCTGTAAACCCCACAAGTTTTAAGTCAGATTCTCCATAGATTAACCATTGGTCCTTAGTATTTCTTAAAACTTAAGGATGGTTTTCACCACCTTCCAATGGTTCTCATCCCGGATCAGACTGATACCTACTCACTACTGCTAGTGAGTAAGCAACATCCGGTCTTGTACATGTCATGGCGTACATGATAGAACCTATGCTGAAGCATATGGGATTCTACTCATACGCTCTCTCTCTTCGGAAGTTGTCGGACAATCTTTCTTAGAGAGAGAATTCCTTGGCCTATCGGAAGATAGCCCTTCTTGGAATTCTCCATGTTGAACCGCTTCAACATAGTGTCGACGTACGTGGATTGGGACAATCCAAGCAACCTCTTAGATCTATCTCTATAGATTTTCATCCCTAGGATGTAGGATGCTTCTCCCAAATCCTTCATGGAGAACTGTGATGACAGCCAGAGTTTCATATTTTGTAATGCAGGGATGTCATTCCAATTAGGAGAATGTCATCCACATACAAGACAAGGAATGTGATCACTGAACCGTTAGCCCACTTGTAACACAAGGTTCTTCTTCGTTCTTAACGAAGCCATACGTTTTGATAGTTTTATTGAAACGTATGTTCCAACTTCGAGAAGCTTGTTTAAGTCCATAAATGAACTTTTGTAGCTTGCATACTTTGGACTCGTCTGTAGATGTGAAGCCCTCAGGTTGTATCATATACACCTCTTCTTCCAGCTCTCTATTTAGAAAAGCTGTTTTCACATCCATTGCCAGATTTCATAATTCATATATGCTGCTATAGCAAGCATGATCCGAATAGATTTTAGCATTACCACAGGAGAAAAAGTCTCGTCATAGTCGATATCATAAAGTTGACGATACCCTTTGGCAACTAGACGGGCTTTATAGGTCTCCACCTTTCCGTATGCGCCTCTCTTTCTTTTGAAGATCCATTTGCACCCTATGGGTTTTAATTCCTTCGGGTGGATCAACTAGTGTCCATACACTATTGATTTCCATGGATTCCATTTCGGATCTCATGGCGTTAAGCCATAACTCAGAGTCGGACCTCTACATAGCATCCATATAGGTGATCGGATCCTCATTATTCTCATCGAGCTCAATGGATCTGCATCTTGGATCAAGAAACCATAGTATCTATCCACTTGACGCGTACTCTACCTGATCGCCTTAATGGTGCTTCTACATTGGGCTCCGGGTTTGATCTAATCGAATCTGGTTCTGTGGGTTCAGTAGATTGTGTTAATCTTCCACCTGCTGGACTTCACTAAGTTCAACCTTAGAGGCAACAATTCCTTCACTAAGGAATTCTTTTCCAAAAAGGTTGCCTTAAGTCCTACGAACACCTTTTGTTCATTAGGAAGGTAGAAGTAATAACCCCTAGTTTCCTTGGGGTACCCTACAAAATAACACTTATCGGACCTAGGACCAAGTTTGTCAGTTTGAGAACGTTTAACATAAGCCGGACATCCCCAAACCCTAAGGTATGAAAGTGTCGGCTTACGCCCAGTCCATATCTCATATGGAGTCTTCTCAACAGACTTACTTGGAACCTTATTTAGTATTATACACGCAGACTCTAAAGCATAACCCCAAAAAGATAGAGGCAGACTAGTAAACCCCATCATGGATCGAACCATGTCTAACAGAGTTCGATTCCTCCTTTCGGATACACCATTGTGCTGAGGTGTTCCTGGAGGGGTCCATTGTGAGAGAATCCCATTCTCCTCTAGATAAGTCAAGAAATCACCGGAAAGGTATTCTCCTCCTCGGTCTGACCGAAGGATCTTAATACTCTTTCCAGTCTGTTTTTCTACTTCATTACGAAATCGTTTGAACATTTCAAATGATTCCGACTTATGCTTCATCAGATAGACATACCCATACCTGGATAGGTCATCTGTGAAGGTTATGAAGTAGGCATAACCACCTTTGGCACTTACGTTCATAGGTCCACATACATCAGTATGTATGAGGCCAAGAACATCGCTGGCTCGTTCACCCTTTCCAGAAAAAGGTGACTTGGTCATCTTACCCAGAAGACAGGATTCACAAGTTGGCAATGATTCACAATCATTGATTTCTAAAATGCCCTGTTGGGCTAACCTGTTTATCCTGTTTTTATTTATGTGACCTAACCGGCAATGCCACAAATAGGCTTCATTGACATTATCTAACTTAGGGCGTTTATTAGAGGTGTACATTACATTCACAGGCAGTGATAGAGTATAAATGCCATATTTCAATTGTCCACGAAAAATTTTAATACCATTCAAAATGATATCACAAAAATTTTCTTTTATTGATAAACAATAACCATTTTTGGCCAAAAGGCCTACAGAGATGACATTCATTAAAAATGTTGGACAATAATGACAATCATCTAATATGACTACTCTAGATTCAAAAACAAGCTGAATGACTCCTAAAGCTAGGACTGGAACTGATCTTCCATCTCCAACGTTCAGGAATCTCTCGTCATTCTTGAATCTTCTACTAACTTGAAGTCCCTGCAACGAATTGCAAATATTAATTGGACTTCCGGTATCCAATACCCAAGTGGTAGAATCATAAATTGAAAAATTACAAGGTGTTATCATATAATTACCTTGTGCAGCAACTGTTTGCTGCTTTTTCTTCTTAGGCCTGTTTGGATCAAGGGACGCTATGTAAGCCGGACAGTTCCGCTTCCAATGACCCATCTTCTTACAGAAGAAGCACTCTGCCTTGCTCTTATCGGCTTTACGCTTCTTAGTCTGGCTGGGCTTAGAGACCCAGCACGAGCTTTCTGCACCTTCTCTTCTTCCTTTCTTAAAGGAAGAAAGTCCTGCAGAAGTCCCACCTACCACATTCACCGACTCCTTTTTGAGTTGGTGATCCTTCTCATAGGTCTGCAGTAAACCTAGCAAAACCACGATAGGATACTTCAGGTTTAGTCATTCTATAATGACTAAGGAAGGTCAAGTAGGACTTGGGAAGTGAGTTCAAAATGGCGTCCTTGCCCAATTGCTCGTGCAAAGGGAAAGCCAAGTTTACTTAGGCGATCGATTTGTTCGACCATGTACAATACATGATCGGTGACCGATGCCCCTTCCCTCATGCGGGCATTGAATATAGCGCAGGAGTCTTATGTCGTTCAAATCATTCAGGTGTTGCCGAAGACTCCTTCAACATTTGAAGGATTTCTACTGGCTGCGCTTCCTCGAATTTACGACTAAACTCTCATTCATCGAGGCCCTCATGATGCAACGCACTGTTAGTGCGATCGTTGAGCCACTTCTGATAAGTGTCTCTGATTGCACGTGGTGCATTGGCTGCAGGTTCCTCAGGTGCAGGATCCGATATCACATACAGGATCGCTCATGCTCTAATACATTTTCATCTTTCGATACCAGCTATCGAAGTTAAGTCATTAAGCTTATCATTGTCTAATGTGTTCGGAGGGACAATGAGTTAGCCATATCTGAAAAATAAAGGAAAAAACCCAACTAATCAGTATATGATTTATTTAATCCTAAAGACTTGGACTTTAGTCAAAGTTTTCTCCCACTATTTTAATCGAATTAATAGCCTCTACCTTAATTCGAGGAATTACTTTAATTTCCTAGTGGAGTACTAGAATCCGATAGACTGCATACGGGCCTGAGGAAGCTCGGCCAACCCATTGCATCTAAGAGTAGGTCTTTACCAATTGTTTCTCTAACCAATTACTAGTAATCAATTTTGCCCCAGGTGGTAATCAGTAGGGGAGGCCTCCACTGAAGATCCTGCTTAGGTCCAACCATTAATGAACTAATTCGATGACACTACCTATGTATGATCAGGCCCGAGGAAGGCTCGGCCAACCTAATCACAATTAGATAGCTCAAAAACTATCATATAAGAAGGATAATTCCAGTATTCAGAGGAACACCAGACGGAAGCGTCCTGCATGTTCAACTGTAATATTGGACCCATTATCATTCACCTTAATGGGAGGCTATGATCTAGTTATCTATATAACTTTATCATTTTAAGGACCTAATAATTTAGAGGATTTTAAATGATATGTAACACTTGACCGATAATTCTAAATCTCCCACTGACTTCACCAAATCATATAGAGGACTAGCTCTTATTGGTCTATTAGACACCTAAATCAGTCACATTGATTTTTCTTAATGGCATGGGTGAGTGCCAAGTCTCAAAGGTACCCTTAATTAAACTTGATCGACCAAATTGGCCAGGTAAGCAGAGATTTATATGGGGAGGGTTAGCGCCATTAACCTTTTTCCTAGACACCAACTATGTTGGCCAGGTAAGAGGTAGCACCCAATTAAAAAACCATGATCAAATGCCGAACTTACCTTAGACACCAATTGGTTTTATCAAGTTGATTTACGGTTATCCTTGGGGAACTCGGGCTCGACCACTGAGGCCACAATCAGATCCAATTGAAAATGTTTTGGATATGATAAACAACAACTATTGAGTTTGATCATTTTATAAACCTTGATTTAGTCTAGTTCAACTATTGATTAGATTAACATCATGTTTCTTAAGTTAGTCCATTTCAATTTGATTTCATGATTAGGTTCTAACCTAGTCAAACTAATCTGATTGTGGCTAACCCATGCCCCAAAATTCTAATGTTCAAAATTTAAATTTTAATTCGAATTTCAAATTTTGAATTTTAAATCTTTATTTGAAATTCAATTTTAAATTTTAAATTCACATTTATTCTTTATTAAATGCATTATGATCATGGATTCAGGTGTCCAATTTATTCTTAATATAAACAATTTATATTTAAATTTTGTGGTCATAATAAATTTAAAACTGAATTTCATAAACATCAATTATGCATAATTTCACAAAAATAAACTATTATTTTATGATACAAATTAATCTCATTTTGTGCTAGGACAACCTTTTCACTATAAGGGGTTACCTTATAGCAGGACACCTTATAATTCAGCACAAGATTGATATTTTATCAATAAATCTAGATCTAATCTAAATTTAAAATTAATCATGCATAATTCTAGATATTATAGGCCATTCCATCGGCCAACCTGGCTCTGATACCAGTTGAAGGAATATCTCCCGAGTTGTCGATAAAATCGAACGCCAGGCATGAAATCAGTTTTAAATTTTTTTATTTATTTTATTTATAACAATTATAAATATTTATTTAACTTTTATGTAAATTACCTCAAGCCCGCAGAGGAAGTGTCGAGGTAATCTGGATCTGGATCCCTGAAGGTAGCTCTGCGAGGCCTGGATCTGCAAGCCCTCTACTTCGCACGCACGTCAAGCTTCGTAGGAAGGTTGGACGATATCTGTATTTTGCAAAACCACTTTTTGCAAAAAGAACCCTAGAAGAAACACTTTTCTTTTCTTCTCCTTCTTCTTCTCCCTTCTCTCCCATTTCCAACCCGAGAGCTTCATTTTGGACTAATCGTAGAGGAGAAGAGAGGAGACTAGAAAGCCGGATTTGATTGCTTGCCACTGGGAAGATTGAGAGAGAAGGACCACTTCTTCTCTCTTCCTCTTCTCCTTTAGAAAAAATCCCACCGAAGCTGCCTCTGTCTGTGAGTTTCTTCCAAATTTCACAGACAGATTCACTCCTTTTTCTCTCTGATTCGTTCTGTATTCAAGAGGAAAACGTTGGTCTATCTATAGGCCACGCAGAGAGGATTTAAGAGGGAGTAATGACTGTCTTTACGATCCATACGTTATGAATTCATAACGTTCGTTTCAAAACAAATGTGGGGAAAAACAGTAATCCATCTGATAACAGCCGGATTTCAAAAATCAAATTTAACCGGATGTAGCCGGTTCAAACCGGACATTCCGGTCCAGACGGCAGAGCGGCCGGAGGCCAGACGGTGCACGGTGTGGAGACGAAGTCGGGAGAAAGAAGGCTCTGTTTTCTCCTCCCAGGCTTTTCTCCATCGCGGTTCACAAAAAATCCTTAAGGGTCCATGAGGGGAAGTGGTCCACGGGTCCATGGGAGTTTAAAAACAGTCAGCCGTAACCATTTAATGGGATTAGTCAAATAAGAAATGGGTTAGCCCATTTTGAAATATAGCAAGCTTATTTGGTCTCACCAAATTGACAGCCTATTTGAATATTTTTGACCCAAAAAAAATCCACATGAGTCCGACTCATGGGAGATTCAATTAGGTCCAGTTTCGGCTCGATCCAAGTCCGACTTAGATCCGAACAAATACGAATTAAATTCCAATTAATCATGATCGAGCCCAATTACACTAATTTAGACCCAATCAAATCCATCTCACAATTGAGTCCTGATCAAGTTCAATTATATTAATTAAACTTGCTTGACCCGAAATACAGACTTAATTAGTTGTTCATCCATGAAATTTAGCTGTATTCATGTTCAGTGCTAGCTGAACATAGACAGAACCAAATTCCAATGACCCACAATTTAATTCTTAATTAAATTGGGTCAAGACCTTCCTACTTAGCTTGACTAATGTGCGTGACTTCGATAGGTTCGAATACTAAGCCGGTAGTACATGGACTACTCCATGCACTATCGAGGTGACCATCTAGCAATGATACCCGACGTCCGGATAGGTCGAATATGCAAAGCAACATTCAAAACCTAGACGTATGGTTGTTGCATAATTCATCCCTATGACCATCGATGCTCAAGATGACCTCAGAGTGGACTGTCGAACTCTGGGTCCGGTCATTCATAGTGTATTTCAATTAATCAAATCAAATGACTTATCACTTGGTTTACCTGGCCAAGGTTTTACTGAATGAATACAGTGAGACATCAACTTCTAAATCTAGAGCGGTCAATTCCATCTTGACTCACACACAGACTTAGCGAGTACTTGACTGCACCCAGCATCCTTTCGATCCCTGAATTAGAAATTCAGGTCATCCAGTGACTAAGTACAGTGAGTTGTTTGCAAGTCACCGTGACAGTCTCAGATCTAAGGGGTACTTATGCCCATACGTTTTACGAACTAACTCCCGATATGGAGTGCTACGCAGGTGAGTCACTATTCAGTGGACGATGTACTCCTACATCTCACCTGTATGCCATACAGTATCTCCACACTCTTGGTTTAGAGGACAACCAACTAAACAACGACCTATACTTGACATAGCTATCGTCCAATTGACAGCTCATCATTTGGTCGCAAACTAGTTTGAGGACCTAAATGATAAAGACCTCTTTTATCCACTAAATTAGTCCTAAGGACTTCATCACAATACACAGGAGTTCAATTTGAAGATGTTAACACTTGTGATGAATAGAAAATTACCAGAATAAATTTTTATTCATTTTAATAAACAATATACATAATCCAATTTCTTACAATTAAAAAAATTGGCTTTGGGGACCACAATTCTTCAACAGAATCATGGGGACAAGCTAGGCCTCACAAAAAACTCGGGGCGTTCCTGCGCATCCATACCTGGTAAGGTATGCAGGACACCCTAATAGCCATAGAACCACCATCTGGTGGGAGCCGGACCAACCTCCGGACCTCCTCCAGAAAATAATCCCTCCCGGCTCCACGCTACCTCCGAAATCCCAGACAGTCTCCAAGCCCTCCTCGCCCAGACACACTGGAATAGTGCATGGTCCAACGACCTTATCTACCTCACAATACTGGCCACCAAAGAAGGAATGCCTAACTCTCGTCGGCTCAGCGCCAAGCTCGCCGGCAACCGGTCCCAGGCTACCTTCTAGAGGAATAATGCAACTTCCTGGTGTAGGCCCAACCCTCCATACCCAAACCATAGTCCCTACCCAGCTCCGACTCCTGCTAAATAGCCCGAGAAACATCACCCAACCCTGACGCTGGCCGTACAAGTGGTGCTCCATCACCCTTAACATCTGAGTCCTGCTGATAACCGGAACGGGAAGAGCCCGTACCCGCTCACTAAGTGCTACTCGAATAACTGATCCAGCCTGACATCATCCCACTTTGCCTCCCCAGACATGAAGAGGTCGTCACACTCGAGTCCAGCAGCTCTCCCTCACCACCTGATCATCGTCGGGCCACAGCCTCAGCGGAAGTGCATTCCACCCCAAGAATCCTCCGCATCACATCCATGCTCCCGTCCATCGCCAATCAACCACCTAGTATGTGCCCAAAGCCAGCGCATATACCCTCCCAACTCCCGCCACATGAAAAGACGCCCTCGGCTACCACGGTCGCCGCCACCACCTGGGCTACTGAGCCTGCCCCCGACCATATCTCGCTATCATGACCTGACTCCAGAGTCAATACGGCTCCAGAACAAACTGCACTGCTTGTCGCGCCAAGGAGTGCCTCACGCCTCGCCAAAAGTGACTGCACCCCCAAGCACCCTCACTCAGAGGCAGGCAAACTCCTCTCCCAGGCCACCAAATGTACCCCATGACCCTTCCAGAAGAGCCCCACAAGAAAACTACGCATACTCCGCTCTATCCTCGCCAGCACCGTCTTCGGCACAATAGTATGGGCCATAATGTAAATAGGCATAGAGCAGAGGACAGACCTGACCAACGTCAACCTGCCCATCATAGAGAGTGATGAGGCTCTCTAACCCTCGAGCCTGCTCCGCACTCTCTGGCACCAAAGAGGAACACTCGGCCATCCGCAGCCTCCTCCCTGTGATGGGAACTCCAGATAGTCCAGTGCCCCCTCCTGCTCCCGCATCTCCAATATCGCCCTGATCTCCCGTCTGACTCTCCGCTCCGTGCCTCGGACTGAAGTGAATGGATGACTTCTGGCAATTGATCCTCTGTCCAGATGCCGCACAATACCTCCATCAATACCCTCCATGAGGGCTCGGGCATCCCTCACCCCTCGCCTGGCTTAGTACAGGGGCAGTCATCTGCAAAAAGGAGGTGAGAAATAGGACGAGCACCCCGGGGTTGGGCTGTAAGCAGCCAACTCCCGGTTCTCGCTTGCTACATGTAAAGCATGGGATAGTGTATCAGAACAGATGATGAAGCAGGAAAGGGGATAGCGGGCATCTCTGGCGAAGGCTATACATGGTAACTCCAAAACTAATATACGGGAAAAAATAATAAAAAAATAAATCACACTGACCTACTGACTGCTGATATTGAGATCGGTACATACGTGTATTTGTTCGTTCACTTCTGTAAAATATTTTATTCTTTTAACTCTCATGACAATATTCTAGTGTGGAGCCCATGATGTGCAAAAAAATACTTTTTACTACTTAACTTTTTATTATCCGCATGATATATAATCTTCTAATCTTTATTTTTTTATTAAATATGCTAATAAAATCATCACTCTCTAAACTATTTAAATAATTAAAATATTTTAATCCATTGTGGACAAAATTAAAAGACTAAAATATTTCAAATTAGCTAACTTAATCTTAGAGGGGTTATGTGTTATACGCATAATAAAAGTTAGATAGATATATATGTATTTCTCAAATGTTGGAGGGAATTTGAAATTCCCCCAGATTTTGAGGGAGATTATGTAATTTACTTAATAAAAAAAATGCTGCATTTAACTTTGTAGTGTATGAATAATGCTTAATAGCTCTTATGGCTTTGAGTTGAGCTAACTATTATCAATGTTAGAGCTTTAATTTAAGCAACTTGAGCTTAGCTCATGATTAATCTAAACCAAGCTTGGTTGGAATTTATTGACTCGAGCTTGAACTCAATGAGTGGGCTCAAAATTATTTTCAAGTTGACCAAAAAAAAAAAATTGAAATAAAACTTGAAATTTATATAATATATTTCAATATACGTTAGTTAATATATATTCATTGGTTGATCTAATCCGGCAGCTAACCTTTAGTTTAATATATCTAAATCTACTATTATAATGTGAGAAACCTCATATGTCTAGACTTTTAGTTTGTAACTAAGGCTTCGTTTGGAGAGCTTTTGGAGCCCTCCAAAAGTACTTTTAGATGAAAGAGGAATGTTTGATAAAAATTTCGAAAAATTATTTTAACTTTTCTAGAAAGCTAAAAATAGCTTTTTGGGAGAAGTTCTATTTGAGAGCTTTCCGAAAAAATACTTTTACTCTCCGTCGAAAAGTTTCTTTTTGCCTAAAATATTTGTGATAAAATATAACAATTACACAAAATATACTTTTATAATTCTGAAAATCTGCAGGATGGTAAAAAATTAATTTATACTAATAAATATAATATTTATATATTTATTATTGTACTATACTATAAATATAATATTAATGTTATATTATATCATAATACATTAATATGTTATGTTAAATAATTTAATATTCTGTTAAATTATGAAAATTAATTTATGCTAATAATTATAATATTTATACTTTTGTGATTGTATTACATTATAAATATAATATTATATTACATTATATCATAATACATTGATATGTTATGTTAAATAATTTAATATTATATTAAATTATTATGCTATACGTATGTAATATTATATTACTATGTTATAATATTATTATATTACATTATAGTAATATTATACTATATCATATATTTATGTATTAATACATATTATATTTTATTATGCTCTGTTGTGTAATACTATGCAATATCATTTATAGTCATTTTATTATACCAAAAGTATTTTCTCAGTTTGTTTACCAAATATATGTTAAAGTATTATAGTACTTTAGAAATATAGTTACTAAACAGCAAACAGCTTTTTATAAAAGTTCTACTTCAAAAAACTCTACTTTTAAAAGCTCTATTTCCAAAAACTCTACTGCCAACAGCTTCTCTAAACGGAGCCTAAGTGCCCTTGTGTAGCAAAACTCTTATTAGATTTTGCTTTTCTTTTGTCTTAAAATATAGCTTCCCACAAACAAATAGTTGGAAGTATTGGATGATTTCTAAGAACTAACTATAATGCACATGCATATACATTTGTATGTAATCTTTAATGAATTAGTAATGTTACTGAAAAAGAGGAGTCCTTGGCATATTAGTAAGGTTGCTTCATTATGGCCTCATATACTAGAAAGGTTGATCCTTATTTACACATTGATAACGGTATTGCAAAGGCCTATCAACTAACAAGTCTCATAAGACTCCAAGATAGACCAAGTAGTAGGTGTTCATGTGGGTTATTCAGGTTTTTACACCACATCTTAATATCCAAGGATTACTATACATGTGGCGGCTCTAAAGAAGAATCAAATAGGGCCTCTAAGATTTTGAACCAAAACATATGTATTTGCCCAGATAGTATAAGGCATAGGCCAAGGTAAATGAATCAGTCTCCAAGATATCTCTAAGTGCCAAAAACCATATTAGAAGCCGAATAAAGAGAGGTAGCCATCGCAAATATGTTAGATAAACAAAGGCCGATAAGATACAATTACTTATCTGACAGTTAGGACAGAGAAATCGTGCTGATGAATATGGAGTAGTAGAAGAATAACTGGCGTCGGCTATCAGAATCGTCAAGAGTAGAGGCCAGACATGGATAACAACCATCAAAATGGGCAATTATAATATTTTAGTATAAATAAGTTGAATTGTACTCTATGATAAATCTTTTGTGATATCCAACCTATCAATAAATTTTATTTTATCTTAGCTAATTTAGCTAGTAAGATTTCTACCTTAAGAATAATGTTAACTTAGATTTCTAGTACCATAGCCCTAGCTATATCCTTCTCGTTATCCAAATCCATCTTCTTCGAACGGTGGTACAATGGTGGTGAAAATCTTGGAAGGTTAAGGCACTTAAACCTATCATATATATATATAGATATATACACACACACACTCTCATCTCATTCCTTCAATCACCACCTTTCAGCTACTCTAATGTTGGTGGCACACCCACATACCTAGCTACCCCATTTATCCGTGTTGACATTGATTTGTCAAACAAGCTTTCTAGCACACCTATCCCTAGATGGTGATAAAAATCTAATGCATTAATAGTCCTCATCCTAGCTATAGACTATAATGTAGTGCTCAGAGAGAATGTGTAAGAGGCTTCGAGAGCATTCTTTTATTGGGTTGATGCATTTCTTCATTAAAGGAAGCATCTGTCAATCTAGTTAGTGCAATCAATCATTTAATTACAACATTTAATCATCAATTGTGCAGCTTGGAACCACTACTTGATTGAATAGGTGTCTTTTTGGTTCATAAGATGTCTAAGGTGTATGTCTTATGAGATATTAGGAGAGGGACGAGGAAGAGAATGAAATGAAAAAAAATATATAAAAAGGTCTACATGAAAGCAAAATTGTGTATGTCATGATTGATCATGACATGCATACAACAATGGAGTAAGATTAATAATGTTTAATCCTCCTATCTAATGGTGGCAGATCACATATAAATAAGGAATAACTTGATTTCGTAATTGTGAGAACAGAGAAACATGAATCTAATTTATAAATATTTCTGCATGAGTCCAATACATCATAGGACTCCAATGGTGATAAACTTAGAATTTTTATATGGACTATCCAAGCTTATAAGCTTCAATGATATCATCTTTTTCATAGGGTTGGCCTTATTTGCTCATATCTTATGATTGAGTCCTAAAATTCAAGCTTAGAAACTAAGCTGTTATGTTCTCTTTACTTGGTCTTGCATCTCCTCCTTGAAAGAAATCTCAAAAATATATTAGAAAAAAATTCCTTGACTATAAATTATAACAAAAACAAAATCATATATTGAGTAACTTTTTCTTAAAAAAATAACTTTAGAAATCTAAACTCAGCCAAAATAGAAAAGCTCAGGCGTTAATTCTTTAGCCTAATCAACACCATTGATACTAGACCTTTGTTTTTAAGAGAAAACTAACACTAGATTGAAGCCTCTGTATTCTCATATTAAACAACTTTTTCAAAAGAGTTAGTATGGTTGACCTTCTCAAGTTTATAAGAACAACAAATATTTATGTCAAAATAATCAAAGAGCGTTGGGTTGTATAATCAGATAACTAGAAAAACGTATATATAGTCAAAAGTATATGTTAAATAGTGTTCCTTGTTCTTTTATATAGGTACCATTTTTATTCATGAAAATTATATTAAACAGGGCAAACAAAGAGGTGGTGGAAATCTAGCCAATAATGGTAAATGAAACAAGCAAGATTTAAAAGCAAGTTTGATTATTAACTTTTGTTCGTTAATTAGTTTATACTAAAAAAATTTGGGGTTATTTGATTGTAATTGGTTTCATTTGATGTGTTCTTTTGGATTTTTCTTAAAAAGATTTTGTATTAGTTGCCAATACGCAAAATTTTATATGGTTCTATTTATTATTCTTTTTTTGCAGCTAGATGATCTTTGATAGATTTGTCTTGAGTTAATTATAAGATATTAATTATCCTTAAGAGTTATAGATGTATTCAAAGACAATCAAATATTTTTAAACCACTCAATTTGGATCTTTTTTTCCATTCTTCTATTAGGACTCAGTTTGGTATTGATTCACTCATGTATTCAATATAAGATGGAGATATTGAATAAAAGGGAGGCACCTTCGAGCTCTTAGTAGTGTCTCCAAATCACATGAAGGAATGGACGGGGCTGTGACAAGAGTATTGAGTATGGCCATTTGAGCGTTTCATTTTCTATTACTTGACCAAGGAATTGAATTTACAATGATATCATTAAGATCTTCAAGAACTTGGGGAAGAATATAGAATTGGCAGAAGTTGTTCATCAAAATTAATTTTCTAAATGACTTGTTGGATCCCTCATGAATTTAAAGTTCATATATTTAAATTTCAAGGTATGAGTGCAATATATGGATTGTTATTAAGATGTTATCATCATCAAATCTTGTTCTTACCTATTATTTTTTTTTATGAAATTGATATCCTTCTTTTTGATGCTCTAAGAGCATTCTTTTTCTCCCTATAAAAGATTTGCTAGATTTTTTCATGGGGTTATTATATTTATTTTTTTATGCTTTATGAGCCTTTGTTAAAATATCTTATTTTATCTAGTTTAAATTATCTTAGAAAAAGAGCATTATGGTGCATGAGGCTTCCGTTACTGCAAGATCTAAGAAGGGTTAGATGTGCATATCTATGCCCCCATGAATGGAGTGGCCATTTTTATATTTTGAACCTATGACATTCAGGATATCATGGAGTAACCTTACCATTGCACATGCCCACCTTCTTAGGTCATTTTTAGCGTATTTGATACTAACTTCGACTCATTGGCTATTGAGCTCCATTTCTTGTCATTGGCAGGTATTTGATGAGTTCATCACATGATTACAAAAATCTTGAAGATGCAATGGTAACCCATTGATGGACAAACAAAAGAAAATTTAGTTCCAGTACCTATCCCAAGAAGCATGAAGAAAAGATATCGTTACTACTTGTTTTTTGTTGATACATGGCGTTAGAGTCAACAAAAAGATAAGAACTTAGACTATTTGAGAAATTAGGCATAGACTTGTAACATACTAATACTTGAGCGATCTCATTAGAGGGTTTCGTATACTTTATAGTCTATTTCTCTTGCTTTTATTCTTCTATTTCACTATAAGGTACCCATTAATTTTGTAGCTATGTGGGCATCTAGATCGATGATAAGATAGTTACTTATTGTATCAAGATTTTTGTGGCACAAAAATCTTTCTAGATCAATAAGATATACTAGGTTGAATGCTTCTTGGATCAACTTCACGTTGGTTTTTGGATTTATACTTGTTATATTGGTTACATAATGCAAGCTTTCATTAAGTGAAATTTTTGAATAATTAATAACGTGACGATCTTTGTTAATAAGTTATCGAGAAATTATGCATGTTCAATGCTTGAAGAATATCAACACTATGTATTACCTGCTTTGTACAACCTTTGCCAAGATGGACAATAAACCAATTATGTACATTTATATATAGTAATTGATGTAATCATATATTAAAGAGGTTGATCTTTTTTTCAAATTCAATCGGGTTTTCTCGTATAAGAATTTGACAGGTTCAAGAAAGTACATGGCTATCGAGGGTATTTTGATCACTCACTATGTAGAACATTTGCCAAGATGTTGGCAAAAAATGAAAGTGGTGATGGATGGACTAAGATGAGGATGAGAGATAGAAGGGTGTTGGAAAGGTGTTGGTTATCTATGGGTCTCGGACATGATATTTCTGTCGATCTTTGAAATCTTTCAAATATGATTGTGTTTAGAAGGGGCACTATATGGTGCAAAATGATTAAGAAAAACTATGATATATATGGATTATAATTTCGTGTAGGTGCTACGAACCTTATACTTTTATAAAAAGAAACATAATATGGAAATGTAAATAATTATTAGCAAGATACAAAGTGGTATATATATGCATGGTTTTAGAACAACAACACCATCTTGATTAGTTGTGCATAAAAATTCTATGCATTCCAATTTGGAAAAAAAAGAAATATTTCCATGTTACCCTAGCTAGGAGCCACCTTATTAGACTTGTATATGAAATCAAATACTTATTAAAAACTATTATGTTAGTTTATGTTTTAGGAGGTGACAATGAAAACTTTTGCCTTATACTCTATTGCTCTTATGTTTCTATTTTATGAAACATGAAGATCATGGTTCATAAGGGTGTGATAATTGTAACAAACGGAAACAGAAATATACCATTGTGACAAATTTTCTAAGAGTAAAAATTTGGGCAAGGCCCTCTACAAATTATTTAAAAGTTCAGCTATTATGTACTGTAAAAGGCCAATAGTATGGCATTGTCATTTATACCTAGCAATAGATTTTTAGACATTGCTTAGAAGGGACACCGAACCACTTGTTTGCTTTTGAATTGAAGGCATTATTTTCAAGCCTAGCAATGCAATAGTCTATCCTATACTATCAAGAATGACTCAAGATATTCTAGCTATTCTAGCCTCCATTATTTTATCTAAGTTGACATTTAGCACTGGCGATAGAGTTGTGGATTAGTATCAAAGTTTTTTGAGCCCTTCTACTATAGACGTCTTGGTTTGTACCCAGAATTGGCTTCATGAAGAATATTAACAAAGCTATATAAATCTTTTATATTTATGTAATATTTTTCATTTGCTTATTATGCTTATATTTCAAAAATTTATGATTGATATGTGTGTTAACAGTTACAATTTGCTTGAGTATTTTAAAGTTGAATGCGGATGTTGGCACCCTGGAGCGAGCCTGGCAATGAATATTAGACAAGAATATTTAGTAATCATCTTTATATTTTTTTTATCCAAATCAATTTACAAGTTTCCATATTTAACTTTCTTCATGTTCTAATTATTCTTTATTCAAAATCTAGGTATTCACGATAATGGATGAATGAAGATGGAGGAAAAATATTTGCTGAAAACTTTTTATTTAGCTATTGCATTGATAACTTGCCCATGCAAATGCCTTTTAATTTGATTTGTTTATGCAATTTGTCAAGTTGCTCGATACATATGGATTATATGTTTATGGTTTGATCATGGTTATGGTTGTAATGATCATGGCTAATGGTTTTCTTCTTTAATGCCATGTTTGTTAAGATGTATGTGCCTTTTTAAATAGTAGATATAACTTTTGTAGTTGTGGTGGTTTCTCTTTGTGTCATTCTTTTTATTGTATATGGCTGTAGGTGGAGAATAGCTGTAGATGTGGTTGTTCTTCCTCTTGCTGATGGTGATTTGTTAACTGTTGTTCTTGGTATTGACTACCTATTATTGGCAGGGCAGGTGATTGTCATGTTAAGTAGATTAATATTTTTAACAATAATAATTGTGTTTACTAGTTATATAACAAGCTCATAGTGTTTGCACTTCTAGGTGAACCTGTAGCTTTGACAAAAGCAATATTAGTTGTTTGCAATTTATCTTATAGTGGTCACACGCCTGCAATATTCCATGATCATAAATGTCCTTTGAAAGTATTCTTTGCATTTGTGAATAAAAGCCATAGGTGTTTCCACCCTTAAATAAAAGCTACTATTACAGTAAGAAATAATGACCTATTTATTTATTTTGGTAGACTCATGTTTCTTCCCATATATAGTGTAAGCATGATGGTTCAAGAGCTATTTGCTTCTTTTTAATTTCCGACTCTTAGTTCTTAGTCATTGTATGAATTACTATGGTTGTAGTGGATATTTTCTAATTTATGCATGATTTTGATGTTCAGCCTCTTAAAGATATTAATTTCAGTTTTTTTTTCCCGGTAATTGACCATATGGCTGAAGCCACGAGTTCCGTTGGGATTGAGGTAGTCCACCTCTCAATATAAATGTGTGGAGTTTCGAAGATTCTTATGTGAGATATTAAAGTGCTTTTAAAAGTAATAGTTGCAAATATGCAAAGAAATACATATATTGTTGAGTTTCGAATCCTTGTGTGGGAGGGAAGTCCACCAGATCCATTCCTGGTGGCAAGAGTCAGGTTGAAAGAAAAGTTCGGGTTTTTCTAATTGAGCCAGGTCTCGGGCCTGGATAATGCTTTGCTTCAGCCCCATATTGGATTCAACCTGGGCTTGGGCCGGAATTTTGAAAAATATTCAGATCTAGATCCGATCCAAAGCCCTCAAAAATATTACGAGCTAGGCTCGGATAGTGGTGTGGCCTCCCGGCCCATTTCCAGCCCTACTGTACACCCATCCCCTCCCCCTCTCTTTCGACTAGCTGTGGACTCGTGCGGCTACCAACATCGACCGCACGGTGATCGGACCCGCTTCACCCGGGCGCCGATTCCTCTCTCCCTTCTCATCCTATCCTTATAAATGGCGGGAGCTTTCCCTTCTTTCCTATTCTCGCCGCCCATCTCCCGGCTTGGTTAACCGGCCCACCCTCTCTCATCCTTCCTTGCCTCCCAATCTCCCTGAAATTCCCCTCCCAAAAGCCCCCGATTCTCGCCCATCCCACCTCGATCCGTAAAAACCTAGAACCCAACTCCTCCTCTTAGGTTTTCCTCCCAGATTAGGGTTTCTCGAGACCCCTCTCTCTCGAACCCTATTCAAAAACCCTACCCTCCCTCCTTCGCCTCCGATCTTGTTCTTGGAGGCTCCGCCTTGCTCTCTAGGGGTGGAAGAGCGCTCGCTTCTTTTCGTGCTTGCTCCTTTGTTTGCCCTCGGAGCTCAGCTCGATCCGTTGAGTTTGAGGGGGCTCGAGTGAGATTTCGATCTCAATGGAGGCTGCCGCCGGCCGCGGCGGGTCCCTTCCCGTGCCTTCCTCTCAGCCAGCCAGAAAAGAATGGCGTGCCGTCTCCCAACATTCCTTCCGAAATAATGGAGGCGAGGTAAAAGGCGCCTCCTTTTTTTTTCTTGTTCGATAATGTCTTTTTGCTTCTTGGATTTCTTTCTGAAACCCTTGATGGGCCGCAGGAGCGGGAATATGTTAAACCAGGGCAATCCGACGAGAGAACGGTATATGATGTTGTTATATAAAACAAATTTTAGATTTTTCAAGCAGTAAGAAGGTTTTTGTGAGCGGTTGCTTGATGGTTTTGGAGTGATCATGCCTCGTTGTAAGGTGCAGGAGGAAATTGGGCCACTGGATGTGGACTTCTGTACGATCACAATCGATGGCGCGGCTTTGAATGATGATTTATTGCACCAGAGGCTGCAAAGTATTACCAGGCAGAGAACGGAGCTGCAGCAGATGGAGATTCAGCTGCAAGCGCAGTTCATTGCCAGGTCGGAAATTTTAGAGGCGCAGAACAGCTTTGAAGCCCAGATCAAGGAGCATGCCAATGCTGCTTCTAAACTAAAGGTTACATACTCAATGACATCTTTTTTTCTTCTTTCTTGGTCAATGTACATTCACGGTGCTTTCCTTATTGGCGTGTTACAGAAAACTATGGCTACTGAAAATTTCGTCTTATTCACAATCTTGTCTTACTCAAAATCTCGTCTTTTTTATGCTGGTTCATTGGTGGACTCTTTGCCAATTTGCAGCTACATTTATTGTGTGCAAGGAAGGCACCATGTTGGCTACCTCTACAACCATGTAGATTCGGTTCCTGTTCTACTCTGTTGGAATGCTGGACATAATCACTTAATGAATTTGGGTCTGTGATATTAGTCACCATCATCTAATTGGGCATTCTGCTTACATGATCATCAATCTGTTTTTACCATCCCAATACAATCATTAATTTAGGCACAGATAAATACCTGGAAAATATGATTCAATAATTAATGTCATTTGACAATCTTGGATGGATGGGACAAGACAGACCGGAGATGCTTATTTTCTATCTAATCTATCCACAATATGTAGCTGTGAATGAATCCACCCTGTAGTGTTGCTGATTGAGTTTTGCATGATAGTTGCATCCAACTTACCAAAACTGCCTCCAATCCTTGTAGCACAGGACATTTAGAGATGATGCATTACTTGGTTGATTGCACAAACATAGAGTTGTTGGCAGTGATTAATTTGCAAGTGTCCTAGCTTTTCCAGGTCACTTATGCTCCTAGCCAATTTTCGCTGAGGATCTGATTGTGTTGTTTCAAATTTCAACAAATAACTTAACAACAAAGATTTTTGTCCCTTTATTCTACTAGTTGATAAATGCCATCAGATTATTTTGCATCTTATGCATATGCCCACATTTAGCTGCTCTACTCAGACAATAGATACATAGATTTCATGACTCCTGTTCATGTTCCCTTCAAACTATGACTCTTTTCTCTCTCTGTTTTTTTCCTTCTCTATTGATCATACAGGAACAACTGCAAGAAAGAGAACAACACATACATGAGTTGGAGATGAAATTGGAAGATAAGGATAGAGAGCTACGTGCTATGAAAATTGACAATGAAGCGGTTTGTTTTGATCTTCAGAATTTGTATTGCTTTCTTAACAGGTGGCTTGCATGTTGTACATCAATATCTCCATGACGCATTTCCTTTCTTTTGCCAAGGCTTGGGCTAAGGAGGACCTTCTTAGAGAACAAAATAAAGAGTTAGCCACCTTCAGGTATGGGCTCAGTATCATGATTTGATGTAAAGTATATAATGTATATATTGTTGCTGGTCCTATTCCAATGGCAAGTTATTTCAAATGTATAATATTTGGAAATCGTTATGGCTACTCTGGTTGAAGTCAGTTTATTTCGTCACCTCAATTTTGACCCTCTGGTTTATATTTGAGATTGACTCTTTACTAGGATCTTTGTTGGCATATATTGCTTATGAAAGTATTAATTTTCCTACACTTTCTCTTCTATTGATTTTCTTCTAACCTTCTGCAGTTCCACTACTATGCCCCATTTTTCATCACTTCTACTTTTACCAAAATTTCACCTTAACATTCTCATCTTTGTAACATTTGTTCTATGCTATACGGTATCCTTCACTGATGCACACTTCAATCTGTGAAATATATAATATATATCTCTTGTATATGGATGTATATGTTTGTCTTCTGTTGTTTGTCATATTTTGTGATGGCATAGAAATCAAGCTGCACCTGTCATTCTTAAATTTTAGTGAATGCACCCTCTTTTAGCATGGCATCTTTTTGTTTAATGATTAAAGTGTCTCTAATCAAGATGCATCTTTCTTCAAGGACTCATGTATCTCTATTCAGTTAGCCTTCATGTGCTTCTCTTATCAAGGAGGAAAAGAAAACCCTTCATGCAGTACATAGCATCATCGAACAATACTATAAGGGTTTCTGGATATTAACACCAATGACCTCCTGTTGGATGTCATATAATTGATGGGTGCATCTATTACAACCATAGGGATGGTAGTGCCCTAGTGAATCTTATATTACCTGCCAAGAAATACTCTTATCATCTGTTCACTGTAATGAAGTATTTTATACTGAAGGCACCAAGTCAATTTGCCTTACCTAATTCAGAAAATCAAATTATTGTGAATGTTTTACTACTAGTGGTTTTACCGTGCTTCTAATTGCTCTTCTGTATACAGGTTTGGTAAGGCAACTTTGTAATGTGGATGTTAAGCTCCTTAAACATTTTTTGTTGCAGAAGAGAGCGAGATAACACGGAAGCAGAAAGAACACAGCACCTTAAGCAAATGCATGATCTGCAACAACATATACAAGAAAAAGAAAACCAGTTTCTTGCTTTGCAAGAGCAGGTTGTTCCTCTCAGTCTTTCTTAGTTGATCCACATTCCTGTATCATCCATTTCTCATAGATCTGCAGTCTATAAAGTTCAGCACATTGTTCAATCCTTTTCAAGTTATATTTTCCATGAGATGGTTCAGGTTATCCTAAGATCTATTTTGTTTAAGCTACCAAGGAATTTAGACACATAGGATACATGTTCTCAGAAAATGTAACAAGTTCTAAAGGGACGAAAAAGAAACATCAAGGGGATTTAATTGTTGCAACCAACCTATATTAGAATTCCATTGTTGATTTGAATCAAGATGTAAATAGGATTAGATTAGCCCTGACAGAATACTATTTAATTTAGATGGTGGCCAGTGATTAGAATATTGATCTTCACCGTATTCAAGAAAGAGGGTTGAGGCATCTTGTGGATGAGACAGGAGATGAAAAAACAACAAACCATTGTCTCAATGATAGAGAACAGTTCAAAGTCTATTTGAAGGCTGGCATTCACCAAGTCAAACAAAATTCAGCAATTCTGGCTATAAATAAGTTGTCTAACTGGTTTCTGTTTATAACAGAGCAGTCATGTAAACAGAACACTAGTTACATGCTCTTGTCCACTATCAACTCATGGGGAGTTCTAGCATTCATGAATTAAAGTGTAGTTTGTTGCCGACTGGAAAGGACTTGCATATTTCATTTAAGTTGCCTTACTGTGTGCTAGTGCATGTGTGCCTATGCATGCTGATGCATGCCAGCTGTGCCAAGCACTAGCAAGACACGGTGTTGGAAGGCACGTAACAAGCCAGTGCCAGGCTGGCACTGCCTGTGGCATGTAAACCTTGCTTATATCCAGCAATTCTTTAAAGTTTATAAAGCCCAAGGCATAAAGCATCAAAATATGAGGTGTAAGTCTTATTAACGTTACCTAATAGTTTAGTAATGTGAGAACACCTTTTGAAAATAAACCAGGTAAAGGATTCAGGTCTCATTTTTGAACTTGATTGTGAAAATTGTGATGAACTAGACATTTCACATGCCAACTGTATACTAATTTTATTGTTTAGTGACAGTTGACATATCTCATATACCTTGGATTAAAATTTGAATCCACCCGCAATGTCATGCAATAGTACAAATACTATATATTTGGTCCAATCTATTTAGTTCAGAAAAAATCAAAATCTAACTTGTATTCCTTCTACGTAAGCTAATGCTATCTGGTCTGCATCTTATGTAGGCCTTTTGATATTATATTTTTATGTTACGGATACATACTAATAAGCCTCAAGGTGTTATGGAGAGACTTGCCTTGAGCATAGAGCAAGACAAACCTAATACAGGCCTTCTTAAAAGATGTTTCTAGTGACCTTTTTTTTTGGTGAAGTTTTGGTTTTCAAGGCGAGCTGATGATGATTACATCTGATACTTAAGAGTGAGATAGATGGATGGAATTTGGATGGCAGATCTTTGAAGGGAATATGAATATAAAGACACTAACCCCTTGCTATCATGATATTGCAAAGTGTTCTAGTGAATGTTTGAGCTACTTAATGTGGGGACAGTGTTTACATATAATTAGCCCCCTCCCCCACCCCCCTCCCCCCCACCCAACCCACAAAAAAAGAGTAATATTTCATATAAAAGTTACTTGTAGTAAGCTTGGATCAAAAATCATGACATATTAATTGGATATGGATCACTAAGTAGCCCAATTTGAATGCAAACTGATCAGAGGTATCCAAAAGTAATAATCACAACTCATCTTGAATTGAAGAAATTAATTTTCTCTGAATAGTTGTCATGTAGCATATCGTCAACATTTGTTTTTAGCTGTAGTTTATATATGTTTGGCAATCAAATGTTATGCTAAGTGGGTTGTTGATAATATGTAGATTTTGTTCAATTATTATTTTCTATCATGGCATGCTTAGAATTAATTAAATAACCAATTGTACATCTTAATTTTGGTTTATGTTCAGATTATTTTTACCTGATTGAACCTGAAAAATCCAATGGATCAGTAAAATAAATTTTTAACCTGATCTGGTTCTACCTGAGAGGAAACACATTTGGCTTGGATTCAAATTTTTGACCTAATTCAAATATGGATTTGGATTGGTGTGTGCCACACCTATCCAACCTGACCTGCTTGCAGCCCTAATATAATAGTATTATTTCATATGCTAGATATGCACATAATAAATGAATATTAGGTGTTAGCATGTACAACATGATAGATAAGAGCTGGTACGGAATATTCAATCATACAGGAAACAGGAATTCTTACAAACAATTTTGGGATTTTTTTTTGGTTTAATGGATTGAATTGATCTGATTATCTCAGTTCTTGGCAAACAGTGGAGGTGGTAAAACAACATGCTTTCAATTTTTTTAAGGGACTATTTGATTTAGATAAGTTTCAATTCTTGTTTAATTATTTTATTAGAATATTTTGTCATGTTCAATCTGTTATGAATAATGCAATTCTTGACGTCAGATCCTAATGATTATCTGCCTTTCAGCATAGGATTGCACAAGAAACTATTCTTTACAAGGATGAACAATTAAGAGAGGCACAAACTTGGATTGGTCGTGTTCGAGAAATGGATGCTTTGCAATCCACAACCAACCAGTCACTACAAGCTGAGCTACGAGAACGCACTGAACAGTTTAACCAATGTTGGCTTGGTCTTCAACAACAGGTTGCTTTATCATGTCTCGTAGTTACCTTTTTTTCCCTTTTTATTTACTGAATGTATGCATGAATAGCTCAGCTACAATAAGTTTGTCAATCTGTATTTTATTTTACAAATTCATTTATGATATAGTTGGAATCTGCAGATCACTGTCAAATTTTGATTCTGATAGTCTTGTTTGATAAATTGATGCTAGTTTGTGGATATGGAGCGGCATCATCTGCAAGCCATACAGCAGCTCCAGCTAGAGTTAGCTGAGGCAAGGGAACGAAGTGAAATATACAAAGATAATTCACGAGTGGCTCATGAGAACTCAAAGGATTCATCTTCATATGTACAAAGCAATGGAAACCTGATTAATGCGAATGATGATGGCACATCAAATGGAAACATGGGGTTCTTATCTAATGGAAATTTGGATGGGGGTTCATCTTTTGTTTCAGCTTCCAGTGCATCTAAAAAGGTAGGATAAAAGGTTAAAGCTTTTCAAAGTTATAATGTTACATCAGTGTCAAACATTCAAACATCTTCTTTCTGATGTGTAGATGCCTGTAATAGTTGTTCTACTCAGTTTTGTGTAAAAGATGAAGACGAAACTAACATTGCTTATTCTGTAGTTTGTTAATGTTTAGTCCAACTTGTTGCTTCAAGGTTTTAACTCCTGATGGGATGGTAAGATGTCCTGCAGTCCAGAGTGTTGGGGTGGGACGAGTTGGGAAATATACTGGGATGGTATGGGAAGATGTCCCTGGTATTTGGACATGGGAATCCCATTGCACAGAAAATCTGGGATGGCCTGATACTGTGGTATTTAAAATCTCGAGTTGCTCTAACATGCCCAAATTAACGGATATGTGAAGTTCTTCTCTTGTCCCTTGTGAAAGCAAATCTGCATACCTACAGGCCTTATGCTGCCCCATTTAAGATCTCATGATTAGAAAAACTCTTGCATTTATGATGCATGTAGGTAACTAATCAAAAATGTTTTCTATTCTGAGAACTTTTTATTGTTAATATCAACTATCCATATTGCTGTATGAACTTTTATGCAAAATGTTAAAAATAATTTTACTCTATTGCATATGGATTGTATGAAAGTTGTGTTTGAAAAACATTTATTAGTGCTTGTTAGAAGGCTCATGTATACTTTTGAGCAATTCTTTCATGTCCTTCATACAACTTACCAAAACTTTGTTGATAAAGTTAAATTAGTATCCTTATATTAACTTTATTAGTGAAAACCTTCTACATTAGTCAGCATGCCCTTGATTTTTTTTGCATTGCATATTCTAGGGTTGTCCTACTGCGACTGTGTTTTTATATAGTATGTCTTGAGGTCCTTGGTCCATTGATTGGCTATAGTTTTTGGTAAGCAATATTGATTGGTTAGCAACATTGATTGGTTATTTGATAGTCCTAAGTGACTGATAAGTTCTGGTAAAACAAGATGGAATACGTTGTGCTTCGAGTAGTTAATTCTTGGGGCTAAAAGTGAAGATGCTGTAGCTTCCTTATTCAAAGTTGTGGGTTAAGTTTGAAGGAAGGTTCGTTTGGTTCTCTGTGCTTTAATGTTCGCCATTAAACTTTTAAAAGTATTTTATTTCTACATTTTAATTGCTGAAGCTGATACTAGATGAGATAGTAGATGGGACTGAATCTGTCATGCTCTTAATATAAATGTATGGTGCAGAAAGGGGGATTACTGATTTTCTCGTACTTCTTCCTTCAGAAGACTATCTCCAGGACCAAGTTAGATGGGGCACCCTTTATTAAATTGACATTTTCTCCCATGGTGTGGCCATCTCATAATGATGATTATCTGAAAGTTTGAAATTATTGATTGAATTCAAGTTATCTATACTGGAATAGTATTCATATATCTCCAAAATATCGCCTATATGATCATATTTGGATGTCAATTACTCAATTGTATCCCTGACTTATGAAGCTCATGACTATGGAAGCTTGATATGATGACCATATTACAGAAAGTTTTTTATGTGTCCTGGTCTTGCAAGAAATTTCTTATTAATTGTTATACAATGCTTGGAGATTTTCATTGCCTGACCTTAGATGAGCTCTTTTAAGTGTAATTTAATCAAATAATATTTTATTTTTTTTTGAGAATCTTTATTTTTCTTTTTCAGAGTGAACATGTTCCTGGTGTTCCAGTTGTTCCATCTTCCATACTTGGGATTGGTGTATTTCTTCCTCCTGGCCAGATGACTTCTTTGCATCCTTACGTGATGCATCCACAAGGTGTTCCGCAGTCTGCATCATCAACCAACTCTCCCATTCCTCCACCTCAAATGGGCCATTTTCAGCCATTATCTACAATTCCAGCTCACGAGCAGTGGCAAAATGAACAGGTATCAATAGCATAAAGGTTACTAAGATCATAGGTTAGCAGTAACAAGATGGAATATTTTTTCTTTTGCGAATAAATTCTTTTTTCTTGGTTTTATAGGCGGCGCCGGATATCTCACAGATACCCAATCAGAACAAATATCAACCATCTGAAATGGAGCAAAATCTTTTAAGATCAGATGCTAACTATAGGTACGAGCTTGCTGCTGAAAGACAGGTAGTCCATCCAGACAATCTTCACAACCACATTAGCCAACAGCAGAGATCTAGTCCTGTAATCAGTGGATCAAGTGAAGAAGTTCAGGTGTTAAATGTGAACATTTTTCTTTACACATGTATTACTCATTATTACCAGAGGTAAGTGTTATGTTTTGTGCTAAATCTCTGATATCAGGTTCTTGAATTGAATGGCAAACCATACCCAGTGTCCCAAGAACCACAGGAGACCTTGAATGCAAACTCTCAGTTGAGTTCTACATTAGGATTTGAACCACCAGGACATAATAGTGAGCTTAAGGTTTGTTCACTTATTTGACCTTTTTTAAATGCTATAAGAAAAAACATGATATCCATCCACTCTTATCGTTTGGATTTCAGAAGGCAGCCTCAATGAACCATAGAGTTAGGGGAGGTTATATTATGTTCCATCTTTCAACTTTTCAGGTACAGGATAAGACAGTGGCTGCAGTCTACCAATCACAGGATCCAGTTTTGACATCAGGACAACAATGGTCAGCTTCGAGTGTGGTTGAGTCTGTTGCTCCAAACAGCTCTTTAAGCTCCAATATTGCAGCAGACTGCAATGAGAACAAAATGAATTTTCCTGAAGTTTCTGTCTCAGCTGTTCGAACATCAAATCCAATGATACCTGCAAAATCTGTGGAGCCCACTCTTCTAGATGAAAGGTCACTTTTGGCTTGTATAGTGCGTGCTATTCCAGCTGGATCTGATGGTCGAATCAGGATCAGCACAACTGTGAGTATATCTTTTTAATAGTATAGCAGTAGCAAACTCACTGGTCAATGATGGATGGTCTTTTGTTGTCCTTTGTAAGTGAACTGATTGGGGTTTTGGTACCATTTTACATTCAGCTACCAAATAGGCTAGCAAAAATGCTTGCACCTCTTCACTGGCATGATTACAAGAAACACTATGGCAAGCTTGATGACTTTGTGGCTCATCATCCAGAAGTATGTTTTCTTCCTTTGGCATTTGAACTGTTTCATAATTTTGTGTTTCGTAGCTGGACATGCTCACTATGCAATTTCAGTTATTTGTAATCGAAGGGGACTTTATTCACCTTCGTGAAGGAGCTCAAGAAATTATATCAGCTACTACAGCTGTTGCGAAGGTTGCTGCTGCTGCTGCATCTTCTGTGCCTTACTCATCATTGATGCCTTCTGTAGCTGTCACTCCTGTTGCACAGAGCAACCGCCAAAAAAAGGCACTGACAGTTGATTTGAGACCTGCAAATAATATGTCATTCACGGATGGTTCTGTCCTGATAAACTCTGGAGATTCATACAACAAGCACTCACAGATTTCAAAAGTGCACGATCAACAATCAAATGGTGTCAGCTTTAACATTATTCAAGGGCTCTCAGATATTAAAATTTCAAGCAAGTCAAAAAATCTCCAGGAAGTCAATGGTTTGTTGTCTGAAATAGGACCTGGTCGTTCATCCATACACATCGCAGTTGGAAATGGAGCAAATATTGATAGAACAGGTTTGTCCTCTACTCAAAGTAAAGGACTAAGTAATGGGAGACATGGTTTTGGAGGGAAACAGCATGGAAGGTACTGGCACCATAATGTCATCTGGATTTCTATTTAAATTTATTGCAAGTCTTTGCCTATTTCAGTCTAGGAGGCTAACTGCACATCTCTTTTCTAGGCTTTCTGGGGTTGGCTTGATTTCCAGAAGATAGTAAGTACCAATTACTTGAGTTATCCATCACATGGTTTTTGCTTAAAGAAATAGATATATTCCCATCACAACTCATATTACTCCTAATTCTCTTTTTTATTTTTTGAGTGCTTATAATTAATCATTATTAAGTTTCATGCTGTATGTTAGAAAGACCTTAAAAAGAATTAGGATTATATGAGACGACGAATTATATATCTACCAAAGATTTTTGACTGTGGAACATGCTTTGGCTAAGGATTAGGATTATAGTGATAGAAAATTTGAAAGAGATCTTTAAATATAAGTAGGAGTATTTGTGGTGCAACCTATAATCGATTACTACAAGTGTAGATTAATTTTATAATAATCAATTATGGCGCGATTGATTAGACACTTCAGCAAATACTCATCATTCTAAAAGATCATCATATAGGTTTGTGAATGCAAAACAGAACATGATAGATATCTCATTAATGAAGCCTAATCAATGAAATATACTAGTGCAACAAACTGAAAATAACCACAACAGAACAATAAAAAAAATACTGCCAGTAAACTCGGGTTCCAAGAATGTGATAGATGGCAACGATGGTAATGATGATGGGTGGAGATAATGATTGATGGATGAAGAAACGAGGGATGGGCAAAAGATGGTGATAGAACTAGTCGGATAATTACCTTTGCGAGTTTGGTCCCTCAAATCCAATAAAAATTTTCAGGCCGTGCTCCATCAAAGTATCGAGATGAAGGATGACGGGGTCAAGAAGAGGGCTCCAAGAAGAAATAGGTTAAGAAGCATGATGAAAGTGGAAGAAAAAGGGTCTCTTAGGGCTTCGTCCATGGTGGCACTCACCTTTCTAGGATTTTTTCTCTTTTTTTTTTCTTTTTGGCTGTTGTCCTCTCTTTCTATAGGCCGAGTTACTGTTCCATGAATAGTAACTGGATCGGGTTACTGTTCTGTGAATAGTAATGGGTCGGGTTACTATTCCATGAACAGTAACGGGTCGGGTTACCGTTCACGTGAACAATATTTTTTTTTGCTGTTTTCTGCGGATTTCTGCATATTTTTTTTTTTTCTAACTTCCCTCCTTCCATATATGCACAATTCTATTTTTAAGACTATCATCTATCCTTCGTTTCTAGAGATGAGTGATGACCGTGGGCATTGAAGAAAGGCTAAGGCTCAAACAATTAAGTATGGTGGTTTGGAGTTGGGTTAGGCTTCCTATCACACCTAGGTGGACTCTTTTTGCTTGGCAGTATTAGTACATGACTCGACTGAAAATTCAAGCCTAACATGGCTTTGGATGGAAAACACAGATGCAACAAAAAAACATAAACTATGTATAAGATGGAGTCCTGAGACTACATTAGTTCCCCCCAACTGGGAAGAACTCGACTCCTGACGAGTAGGCCTTCTATATGCGCTGCAACAAATCAGGTCTCTGGCGCCTTAACTCGTCCTCTTTGATCCTGAACTGTCTGATATAGGTCTCCTTTGCCAATGCATAAGGAATTTGCGGTACTACCCACGCCTAGTGTCTACTACTCGCACGTCAAGAATATCTTCAATACCCTCATGAAAACTGGACTCTGAGCTGGTGCTAGGTAGATCTGGAACTGCAACAGTCTCTGGTGGATATCCATGGAACTGGTATAGGTCGGCGACGTTGAAAATTGGGAAAGTCTGGATGTTGTCTGGAAACTCCAATAAATAGGCGTTCTCCTCCAGCTTTCGACGTATGCGGAATGAACCATACTTTTGCGGGCTGAGTTTGCTGTAACTGCCTAATGAAAATCTCTCTTCTGAAATAGACTATCACCAGATCGCCCTCTGCAAAGTGAACCTCCCTGTGATGAAGGTTAGCATCATCTTTATACTTGGCACTGGAGTCAAGCAAGCGCTGATGAACTTTTCGTTGGATGTGACATACCTGCTCAATATTGTCCTCTGCTTCAGCACTTATCCGACCATGATAGGGAATGGAAGCACAATCGAGTATGTGTGGAATAGAAAAACCTTAGATGATTTCAAATGGAGATTTACCAGTAGTACGATTTATAAAACTGTTGTATGTAAATTCAGCTTGTGCTAAAATCAAATCCCACTGAGTAGGACGCTCGCTAACCAAACATCTAAGTATGTTACCAAGTGTACGGTTCGCTATCTCTGTCTGACCATCTGTTTGGGAGTGATAAGCACTGCTGAAGTTTAGTTTTGTTCCTAATTTGCTCCAAAAAGTTTTCCAAAAATAACTAGTGAATTTTGTGTCCCTATCAGATGTGAATGATCTTGGAATACCATGCAGTCTAACAAATTTTTTTTTAAAATAAATGTGCTATATGAGATGCATCAGATGTTTTTCTACATGTAATGAAATATGCCATTTTTGAAAATCGGTCCACCATAACAAAAATCGAGTTAACCTTCCTAGCAGTTATGGGTAATCCTACAATGAAGTCCATGGTGATATCCTCCCAAGAGCCATTAGGAATAGGCAACTTCCCTTTCCCTGACAAACTACCAAGTCTCTTTTCAGTTCATCCTGATGGTTTTCCTCTCTCCTAGGTCTCACTATCTCAGGTATGTTCAATTCTAGTCTAGTCATGAAGTTGGAGAGGTGTTCTACCTGTCGTTGGATCTGTTTTAAGATTTGTTGTTGAGTTCTAAATGCATATTGCCAATTATCAGATGTAACTGTAGGCTAAGATTTGACTCAAAACTGTTTTGAAGGTGCTTCTAATGTTATGAAGGTGAAACAGATTTTTTTTTTTAGATTTTTTTTTCGATTTTTTTATTTTTTTAATGCCAAAAATGAATATTTTAATACAGAAATTAATATTTTAATGCAGAAATATTTTTTTATTTTTTTAAATGCGGAAAATGAATGCAGAATTTTTTTTAATGCAGAAACTAATTTTTCTTTATTTTTAACTCCGAAAATTAAAATTTCTGTAGTTTTAAATGCAGAAAATGTAATTTACTATTTTTTTAATCCAGAAAATATATTTCTATGTTTTGAAGTGAAGAAATTTAATTTTCAGAATTTTAAGTGCAGAAAAAATGAATGTTATGATGCAAACACACTAATAAGGATTTCTAAATATGCAGGACCTATTACTCTGATGCAACCTAGAATCGATTATTATAGGTATAGATTGGTTTCATAATAATTAATTATGGTGCGATTGATTAGACACTTTAGCAAATACTCATCATTCTAAAAGATCATCATAGAGGTACGTGAACGCAAAACAGAACATGATAGATATTTTATTAATGAAGCCTAATCAATGAAATATACTAGCACAACAAACTGAAAATAATCACAATAGAACAATAAAAAAATACTGTCAGTAAATTCGGGTTCCAAGAATGTGATAGATGGCAACGATGGTAATGATGATGGGTGGAGATAATGATTGATGGATGAAAAAATGAGGGATGGGCAAAAGATGGTGATAAAACTAGTCTGATAATTACCTCTGCGAGTTTGGTCCCTCCAATTTAATGAGAATCTTCAGGCTGCGCTCAACCAAAGTATCGAGATGAAGGATGACAAGGTCAAAGAGGTGGCTTCAAGAAGAAATAGGTCAAGATGCAGGATGAAAGTAGAAGAACAAGGGTCTCTCAGAGCTTCGCTCACGGTGGTACTCACATTTCTAGGGTTTTTTCTTCTTTTTTTTTCTTTTTGGTTGTTGTCCTCTCTTTTTATAGGCCAAGTTACTGTTCCATGAATAGTAACTGGGTCGGGTTACTGTTCTGTGAACAGTAATGGGTCGGGTTACTATTTCATGAACAATAACGGGTTCGGTTATCGTTCACGTGAACAGTATTTTTTTTTGTGCTGTTTTCTGCGGATTTTTGCGTATTTTTTTCTCTTTTCTAACTTTCTTCTCCCCTTTTCCATATATGCACAATTCTATTTTTAAGACCATCATCCATCCTCCTCCGTTTGTAGAGATGAGTGATGACTGTGGGCATTGAAGAAAGGTTAAGGCTTAAGCAATTAAGTGTGGTGGTTTGGACTTGGGTTAGGCTTCCTATCACACCTAGGTGGACCCTTTTTGCTTGGCAGTATTAGTACATGACTCGACTGAAAATTCCAAGCTTAAACATGGCTTTGGATGAAAAATACAGAAACAAGAAAAAAATGTAAACTATGTATAAGATGGAGTCCTGAGACTACATTAGTTTGGCATGTAGGTATTAATGAATTAGTTGAATTATACATTGAAATGCAGCTGTAAGTGAATAGATATGGTAGCAAACTAGGCAATGACAATGCCATGATCTGTCTTCATGCATGTTGACTAACAAAGAAAATCCAGCTTTTATCAACTGAACTCCAAAAAGTTTTAACAATGTTTTTTTTTTAAAATGATAATTTAAATTATGAAACTTACTGTGCTTGGACTGGTTAGCTTGACCTATTTTCATATTGGTTTCTAATCTAGGTGCTATCATATACATCTTTTAGTCTGAACTTTCTGGTTTAAGTGAGCTATTTTATATTGTAGATGTTCATATATGAATCTCTACTAAAGAAAAGAACCATGTTATCATGTATCTGCCGTAGACTGGTATGTTTTGTTCCACCAAGTGGTGTATAAAAAGTGGTCTGAGGCTTAACTCACCTTATGCAGTTACTGTAACATATGGCTCATAAGCGAGGGTTAAAACCATATGTGAGCCAAATAAAATGGCTTCTATGAGGCTTACTTTTTGTCTCTGAAAAATTTGAGCCGAAGTATGTTGGTGCAGTTTAAGTGAGGTGTTGTTCAAAGTTGATTATTGGGAGAGAGATGAGTAGAATGATGTTGATAAGATCTAAATCCAGGTAGTATAGGTGTAGTTTGCATGACAGCATGAGAGACCAGTCAAGGTTGATAATTCTCTTTCAACATGACCCACATCAGCTAAAATGTTTGAAATGAATGATTTAGTGCTTTAGAGGTTTCTTATTAATCTTCTTTAGTGGCTCATTTTTTTCTAGATTCTTTATCCCATTCTTTTCCATTTCTTTTTAATTTTTCCTTTGCTTTTCTCTTCCCTTACTCTTTTGATTTATTTTCTGTTCTCTTAAACAATTCTTTGCTGCTAATTTTTTCCCAAGAAGGTGCCACGATTCCCCTTTCCTCCAAGTTTTCTCTTCAATAAATTTGGAGGGCTCTTATAGTTATCCATCCACATGATTTGTGCAGAAAGGATAAAAATGAACAAATGAAACAGTGAAAAAATTTAAAGGTATGGTGTCCAGCTTAGCCTTTTCCCTTTTACAGATTTGCTCATTTTAAATAGGCTTTTCTGTTCATCTATTGGTCCAGAATGATTTCTTGTATTTTATCTTTCAATTGGCAATTTCGATAAGAATGTAATCTTTAAACCAAGGATTTAAATCCTATAAGATGGGAGTGTGCCGGTTTCTCCATGGAACGAGAAGCCCCTCTATCCTGCTCTGTCCCAGTGGTAGTCTCGGTCATGCATTCCTTTGGATATCCCCCTTCTTCTTTCCTTTCTTTTTTTTTTCTTCTTTTCTTTCTTGTTCTTCTACATTCCTTTCTTTCCTTTCCTTTCCTTTTTCTATCCTTTTCTTATCCGATTATTTCTTTTTTTTTTTTTTTCTTCTTTCTCTTTCCTTTCTTCCTTCTTTCCTTCCTTTCTTTTTCTTTTTCCTTTCTTTCTTTTCTTTTCTTTTTCTTTCCTTTTACTTTTTCCTTTTCTTCATCTTTCCTTCCTTTCTTTCCTCTTTCTTTCTCTCTCCTTGCATGGATGGGTTTTGGAGTCCCATGCCGTCTCGGTCCAGTTTATTTGTAGGGACGCCTCTTATCCCGACGGGACTTAAAAACCTTGCTTTAAACATAACTTTTGATAGGGATTCTGCCTCCTCTGCATGGATTGTTCTTTTTTTTTGACCTTTCAAGTTCTCTTTAACCTTCCAATAGGTATCAAATATTCAATTCACATATTTTATATGATTGAAAGGATGACTAAGGTATCTCAATATAAGCTACACCATTGTGCATCCGGTGTTTTGAATCCATTGACTTGGGCCAAATTGATTGGGTAGCTGTTCATGAGTTTGTGGCTGACCGCTGTTCAATGAGTTGACCAGGATTAGAGATAAATTGTGATACAATCTTAAAGAATCTTTTTCTTTCCACATCCATCTCTCTTCTCTACCAATGTAGACCTTTTCAGCTTCTTCTAACCCCCTACTATAGAGGCCATCTCCTTCACCATCTCTTATGCCTGCATCGCCATCTCCATCCCAGCATTTTCTTCTCCAAGGCCTCCAACATACAGCAACGTTTTTATCGAGCTTTGCCAACAGCTCCCCTTTTCTAGATCACCTTCAATTGGAGGCCTATGACATTGCACTCTTTATCGCCTTTAACTTGAGCCCCATCAACATTGCTTTCCTTAACTATCATGTTCATGTTGAGCACCTCCCCACCTCCGCATCTCCAATTAACTTCTACTATAATTCCGCTCATTGGCCTTCTTGATAACTGTCTCTCCCTTGATTGTTCCCTAGCCAGTCACCAGCCATCAGAAACCACTAGTTTGAAAAAATTGTGGTGGGATTGAGAGTGAATTGAAAGCAAGATAGGGACTAGGGCACATGAAGAATTATTGAGGTATTTTTTATTTATTTTTCCTTCATTAAGCATCATACATTAAAAAATGACCCCAATGACAAAATGTGTAAGCAATTTTTTTATATAAAATCTATGGTTAGTTTTGATTAGTTTTGGCTGAAATTAATTGAAATTGACTGAAACTCAAAATTGACCTATCAATTTCAGTTTGATCCAAGGATTTAGGACTAGTTCTGACTCGGTCCTTCTCGGTTGCCCTACATTTGGTTGGTGAGAGACTGGGTCCTAGTGTGGCTGTGAACCCTAGGTCCATATGAACAAGCGTTCCTCGTTTGTTCTAGTTGGTACCAGCCTCGATGGATTAAGATAGTAAGCAGGGTGGGTGATGACACCGTCCCAACATTTTGGGATGGCAATGTCCCAGTACTTCATAGGGGTGCTATTTTTTTTTAAAAAAAATTCTTGGTCTCGTTTGTTATTTTTAATGGTTGTTTAGAGGCTTTTTAGGATTTATTAATATTATTATTTAAGATAGGGGATGTTTTTGATAGTTTAGGGTTTGGGTTTTGGTCTCAAACGCCTAGGGTTGAAGGCTCGAGCAATGATTTGCTAGCACATAAATACAAGACACAATATTATAAAAAAAGGGATAATAAGAGGAAGAAGGGGGAAGAGAACTCAGATCATGTGTACCATAAATCCAATGCCTGATTGGTACTAAATTTATTCCAGTACCGGCATCAATACCATAAACCCCAATCATGGGCTCAAAACCTTTCCTAATCATAATGACAACAAACCCCAAAAAACCCTTTTAACAATCATTAAAAACAACAAACAACAATAAAAAAACAAAAACAAAAAAAAATTGGCATCTCAGTGAATCACCAGAATGCTAAGCTGCCCCAACTGTTGGAATAGCATTGTTGTGTCCAGTCCCTAACTGATACTGAATTGGACTAGAATTTAAAACCCTGTTTTGGTCTTTTGCCAAAAGCAATTTAAATCAGCTGAAACTTCTAACCTATTATGAGATAGTTCTGGCCAACTCTATGATAAGCAAGAATTTAAGTCTCAATAGAATGGGGCATGTGGGACTGTAACTGTCGTAGCCAGCAAATGTGCTGTTTTGTGCAGAAATAGAAGGTAAAAAAGGGATCGAAAAACTCATTTTAATTTAGCAATAGTAGAAAATATTTAATGATTTGTTTTGGATGCTAGTATTAGCTCGGCACACTGCATGCTGGCGGGCATGAACCAGCACCGAATGGCGCTTGCAAGTTTGTAGAATTTGACTAAGAGTATGTTGGGTTGTTTGGAATTTGAATACACTGTAAAGATAAATATAGCCATATTTGGAAAAGACTCGTCTCTATATTGTTTTAGTTTTCCCACCATCCAAACAACTAGAAAATTTAGTTTTTCCGAAAACTTGAGCTTTCCAAAGCCTTTACCAAGAAACCAAACGTACCCTAATTGTCGGTAATTGTATATTCTTGGGCAGCAATAAATTAATCGAGAAAAATGTTTTGTTGATGCATGTTGGTTTGGACTGACATTCTTGCAATAAATTTTTGCATTTCATATTTATTCAAAAATGAGGTAAATTAGAACTTACAATCATGTAACATGAACTTTGCTCTGCTTGTGATTTGGGAGATCTGTTTGTGAATTTGTAAAGTCTAATAAAAAAATGTGAGGCGACTTCAGATTTTTGATGCTATAATGTTATATTGCAACTACTTGACCATCTACATTTGCATTATACATGCTCTTATCTGGAAAATACCAAGTAAATAGTTTCTATGAATGATCTTGCCCTGTTCTATATGTTTCTAACAAAATCTGTGTTTGCCATAGAAGTAATTTTGGCTTTAGCTCGAGAGTTTTGCTCATGTTAATTGTCCTGTCTGCACCATACTTTTTACTGTTCTTTGTTTCTTTCGATGTTTAGTATGGCTATGATTAGGATAGTTCAGGAATTTGGTCTTTAATGGAAACAAGATTGTGATGGTGATCATGTGCTACAAATATCATTTTAAGATTTCCAAGTTTATCTTGTCAACTCAAAACTGAGAACAGAGTTCGGTTTGGAAGTGTTTGTTTTCATTGAGGATGTTACCTTCGTAGGAATGGACAGTGGAAAACAACCCACAAATACAAATCTTACTGGTCCAATTACAGATACCAGTTTACCACTTTGTATTGGAGTTAATTTTTATATTGAAGTCGTAGTTACGGAATATTGCTTGACATATGCATTATTCTTCAATTTTGAGCCTGACATCAATTCTTTAATTTGGCAGAATTTGATAGATGTGAAATACCACTGGACCTGATGAACAGCTGTGAAGCGTTGCATTTTCTCTTGATGTCCTCAGGTTGGATTCCTGCTGACCATTTCTTTCACAATTTTCTTATTAAATCTTGTGCCTTCCATTCTGTGTGGAATTTTTTGCTCCGCCAGTCTGTTTTTGAATCTGTATTAACAATGGAAGGCAGTAAAATTGGAAAAGATTTTGCAACTGCAATATTTGCTGCATTCTGTTTAATCAATTGAATGTGGTTAAAAAGTACATAGAATGGTGGTCTCCTGGTCTGTTGTGTCTAAACCTGTTATTTAAATTCCCCAAGCTGTATGTTGGCTCGCTTGTTCTGAAGTTCACTTCAGCACAACTCATACGACCAAAAGCTTGATGTTTGCTTCCATATCGCCTTCCTGCAAGTGTTGCTATTTGCCAAATATATTATGCAATTTTTTAATAGAAACACTAAACGTTAGGTATTGTCTTCCATCATGCATGTATTGTTTTCACATATATTATTCGGAATGACTCTGCTTGATTACCAGCTTAACTTAAATAAGAGATATGCGAATAAGGTTATTGACTATATCATTCAATGAAAATGACTTGAGTTGCTTTTAAGCTAGCACTGCGACGCAAGCTCTTTTGGAATATGTACATTACTTGGTTAAATACCGATTATAGGGGTGAATTCATGGTTACACGAACTGGGATGCAATAATTCTGTTTAAGACTAAACGTTACGAGGATATATAGAGGGTTGTTGACCCAACAAAAGTTTCTCGCTCGCCTACGGCTCACTAACTGTCTTCTTTATTCTTTGCTTCTCAATTTTCGGTTTTGAAACCTTCAGAACAAAAGAAAAATTTTCTATAATAGGTATCGATTTGCGACTCAAAGTAGGGATTTCAGGAAATTTCCGGTTGCAATGCAAAGTCGGTTAGTAGATCAATTTCTTTCCGTATTAAATATGTGATTCCTCAGAACCTGTGAGTGGTGAATGTAGCGTATTAAACTTCACATTGCTTGGTGGCCCCTACCTGTGCACTGAATATAGCTGGACCCATTTGGCTGGTGCTTCGTCGTCATCGTCTTAGACGAACTCAAACACCACCAAACGTTTTCCGTGGCTTACTGCGATGGAGACGATGCAACCACTACCTAAATTAGCTTCCGCCCTCCAGCCTTTATCAGGTATCAGCAGTGCCGTCGGTACCACGCCATGGTTCAAGGTCTTGAATCATTGGCACCGTAACTGGTACCCGTTCCCCCAACAGCTCGGCCTGGCTGTCTACATTCCTCGGCGACTCCTCATGCACCGAAGGCTCCGCTTAAAAGAGCTGCAGGAGTGCTTGTTCCCCAGAAACAGCGGAGCAATTAGTCAGTATATTTCTTAATATACTAATAAAATTTAACTTAATTATTTCTAATAATAAAGTAATGTGTGATTGTGCATTATTTTAATATATTATTCTGCTATTATTATTATTGTGTTCCGTCTTTTTGGTTAAATCGTGTTAAAGAATATTCTTCTTTGTTATTGCACGTCTACTCGCAGACAAAAGAAAGCATGCGTTAACATCATCAAATTCTGCAAAGAGTTGTGATCGAACAACTTGTTCGCATGGTGGTGATCTGGTCAAACCTTGTGATGCTTCTGTTGCTTCCATCAGTGGTGGTGGGACGCAACCGAAACATCAGCTGGTGCAACAGTCTGTGTTAGATATCTGTGCTGCTTTCACCTTTTTGAGAGAGCAAGTTTTCTCCCATTCGTGCATTCCGATATCGTCTTGGAAGGGGAAGGGCAATCTTATCATGCCCGTTTCCACTGAACCAAACATATGTGCCTGCCCCTTCTCCCATTCCTATCATGTCCTATCTGCTTAACCATAATATACAAACTTCTACACTTAGAGTGGATCTTTCATGGGAAATCTATTTAGATCTGGATTAGATGATTAAAGCTTCACATCGGTAATTCAAGCTGTTGAATATAAATTACAATCTCTAAATTATATGTATATATATATAGTTTATGTACTAAGTGGTAAAAAAAATTGTATAGTTTAAATAGCAGACAATAATACATCCATTTTTACCATTCAATGCATAAACTAAGAGTAGGCCTATTCAAGAGCTGGACGGCCATCTCAGCAGGCTTGGGCCAAGGTTTTAGGCATCTAAAAAATAAGCTTGCTTATTATAGGCTGGCTCAGGCTTGAGGATTAAAGCCTGATTTGAGCCAAGTTGGCTCTTTCTTTTATTTAACTTTATATTTTTACGATTAAATTGTAAGTTTTGTTGATATGCAATTTAATAGGAGAAGATCGATAATCTTAGAATAGTTATCAGGTATTCAAACTGCTGTTAATATATTTAATTATTCATCTTTAATATTTTTATAGCATTTTAGTATTTTTTTTTAGAAATCAGAAAAATGTTGAGAAGTTGGATATCTAGCCTGGTGCCCAAAGGTCAAGTAAGCGTCGAGTTTAGGCCCATAAACTAGGCCCAAATTCCAGGCAGGGCACGGTTCAGGCCTAAACAAATTGTATTATTTTTGGACAAAACCCAATCACCGGTTTGGTTTTTTCTATAAAGAAGTATGGTTAGAAGTCTCAATCTCGATCTAATGTGATTGGAATCCACTCGACTGTAGCCAAATATATCACTCTTTATATATATATATATATATATATATATATATAGATATAATATATATAGAATAAATAAAGTAAAAATAAGGATTTAGAAATCTTTTCCCTTTTGAAGAAGGAAGGTGCATTAAAGAAAAAGGTCACCCTCCCTATCTTCCAAATTAATACTTATCGGACTAATTTTGAAGAGGAGTTCCGGACGTTCCTGGTACCAGAGTCTACTTTTTCTATCGAACTTTGCTAAATTGTGCCTCTTTTAATGCTATGCCTTTAAACAACCCTCGAGGCTTGTAGCCAAATACCATGCCTCCATCTGTTTCCTGACTATGTCGTTGACCTTCAAGCAGATTATTGCTGCCGAACTACAAGATTCTAGTTTAGCAAAAGAAAAAAAAAAAAACTACAAGATTCTTAAATACACAACCCAAAAACACAAAATTTCATATATTATAAAATTGAATGGCCCCACCGATCCTCCATACCAGACTTGGTAGATTAAAAGTCATAATCTCATCAAAGAAAATAAAAAGGTAAGGAAGCTCATTTAATAATAGGAAATGCTACAACAACGTAACTTGGAGTAGAGCCTGGATAAACATGATTTTTTCTGGTCATTTACTTCTACTTCTTCCCAATCCAATTCAGTCTCTAGGTGATTCTTTCCCATCTAAACTCAACGCCACTCTTCCCCTAAATCCTTTTAACCCCCCCTCTAACCTCCTCCCACCTTCAAACACCTCATAACTTCTCTTCCATCTCTCCACCTCAATTCTCGAACATAAGCTCAAAACAAGCAGGAGAGAGAGAGAGAGTTATGAAGCCTCACCCGCCATCTTCTCCTCCCTTCTCTCCTTCTCCACCCGCCCTCCGCCGCCTCTTGCCGAGAGCCGTCTCCTTCGTCCTCCTCTTCTCCCTCGGCTACACCCTCGGCTTCCTCTCCTCCTCCTCCTCCTCTCCCCCCGAGCCCCCCCAATTCCACGTCCAAACGCAGTTCCAATCCCAACCCGACAACGAAATCCCGGTCACCACATCGCAGCCGCCCTCGGCGGCGCCGCCGCACGACCTGCTCCGCTTCCGCACCAAGTGCGCCGACCCCGTCCCCCAGCCGGACATCCTCCGCACGGTGCTCGACCGCGTCTACAACGGCAGCTCCCCCTACGCCGGCTTCCCCCCTCCGGCCATCGCCCCGCTTCTTTACCCGCCAGCCCGCCGCCTCCGCGGCTGGGGCTCCACCACCCCCGTCTTCCGCGAGCTCGTCGAAACCGTCCGCCCCCTCACCATCATCGAGCTCGGCACCTTCCTCGGCGCCTCCGCCCTCCACATGGCCGCCCTCTCCCGCAACCTCTCCCTCTCCTCCCTCATCCTCTGCCTCGACGACTTCCGCGGCTGGCCGGGCTTCCGCCAACGCTTCCCTCGCGATGTCCCCCCTCCCCTCCATGCCGACGCCCTCCTTCTCCCCCAGTTCATGCAAGCCGTCGCCGCCGCCGGCGAGGCCGACCGCGTCATCCCCGTCCCCTTCTCCACGAGCTCCGCCCTCACCGCCCTCTGCGACTGGGGCGTCTACGGGGATCTCATCGAGGTCGACGCCGGCCACGACTTCCACTCCGCCTGGGCCGACATCAACATGGCCTACGCCGTCCTCCGCCCCGGCGGCGTCCTCTTCGGCCACGACTACTACACCTCCGCCGACGACCACGGCGTCCGCCGAGCCGTCACCCTCTTCGCCAAGCTCAACGGCCTCCGCCTCCGTCCCCACGGCCAGCATTGGGTCCTCTCCCCCAAGCCACTCCACCTTTGATCCTTCCAGTACTCCATCCTTATCTCTCCCTCTTTTTTTTTTTTAATTAATTTGCCTTCCTTTCTTTTGCAACAATCCTCTGCCCACTACTATTTTCTCACTTTCTTATGTAATTATAATTTGCCCCATATGATACAATAATTATATGGCCGGCAAAACAAATTTAAAACAATTTTATATAGAGAGAGAAGAAGGGAGAAATAGGGGGTTTATAGATGATTACTTCAAGAGAAAATAAAGAGCCATGCAATGTTGATAAGGTGGTTGGGTTGCTTCCATTAACAAGGCTTATGGGATCCAAGAAGGAGAATGGTATCGACTTTATTATTTTAAAAATTAAACCCGGTTTCTTGTATTAGTCTGATCCGAAGGGATTAGATTGATGTATTGCATATAGTAGATTTGATTTGCCTTTGTTTTATTTTTTTTTCCAATGTAATATCTTAATGAGAAGGGAGATTGGATTGCATAGTTTATGATTTTTCTCATTTATTGTTCCAGATTACATCTGCTCTGCTCTCATCTTAGTTGCATATTTTCATACAGTTTTATCTCTCTGGTTTCATTTAAATGAGGTTGAGGTTGCATATATTTTGTGTGGTTGATTCTATATGTTGATATGTTTAAACATAGTGCTCGATATGATTTTGTTTGGGTAATCTTCTAAAACATAGGGCATGACATGAGCACTAGTTTTGACTTGTTGACTTGAGCTGATCTTCTTGTGTTTTATGGATTGGATACGAGATAGGTAAGCCTACTCGGACCAGGTAAGGATTGCAGGGTTCTAATTTGTTTCACATCATGGTATTCCCTTTATCGAACTTTATTGTAATATTAATCGGCACAATGAATTTGCTGGATTTAACCCTGGTAGCTCTGAACTTCTCTTGTTGAATTCTTATTTATAAGGCATGGGTGAGGTTGAAGTGTGATTTGAAGATGACCAAATTATATAGATCTAGCCATGCCATGTGATGCTTATGGAAGAGGAGCATTAAATAGAGGGTGAAATTTGAGAGGGATTAAAAGTCGTGTTAATCGAGAACGAAAGCAGAGCATAGATGATATTAGCGAAATTTGATCTGGGAACTAATACAAATGCGAGTAATGGGAAATGCCCTAATACACTAAAATGGAAATGTGATTTTAAAAAAAAGCAAGAGTATTAACAAAAACATATATCAAAAGTGCATTAAGATCAAAGAAATATCGTTTGTAAGCTAGTTTTAAATTAATTTTCATTGATTTTTCAAAATCAATCCATAAACATTGATAAAGACTCAAACTTTCACTAGTATTTATTCTCCTCCTATAAGTAGACAATAAGATAGATGGTTTATCATAATGTTTGGTCAAGATTGTCAAAGAGAATATTTGATTTAGAATTTTCTCTTTTCCTCCCAACTTTCTCCCCACTCCTTCCCATGCTCTTCTCTCACAGATTATTCAATAGGATCCTAATTTATATAATCTCCCTTTCAATCCGAATTTAGATTTCTGAGAGAGTTTCTTAAAAGAATTGCATCAATTTCCTATGAAACACTTGCTTGAGTGGGAAATGTGTTTCTATGAAGTATAGGGAGACATTTCCTCAATAAGGAAAAAGCAAAGAATGGACAATTGTAATCTGGAACTGGTGTTCCGCTTGGTGTTAATAGGAAAAGGTGAAATCAGGTGATAGAGATATTGAGAAATAAAATATACAATAATGTGTAACTATGGTTTTACTTTAAGAGTACACATATTTGTAATAACCTAGAATCTCATCCAAAAAAGATTAGTCAAAAAGTATTATTTGGTTTTCTTGATTCTGTAAAAGTACCAAAGATCTATTCAGCGAATAACCGATGTAGGACTAAACACACGCCCACACAGGTCCTCACATACTCCCTCCGTTTAAGCCCTGACGTTCTTGTCAGGCTAAGGGTTCAAATCCATTCAAATCTAATCACAAGCATCATGATCGGCCTGTAGTTAGCCCCAATAGATCCGTACTGCAGTGTCCCCTAGTTCACATAGGATATGGGCCAGGTCCGCTCTGATACCATTTTTAACAACCCAAGACCCGTGCTGGCGTGTGTTTAGTCCCCTATCAATTATTCGCTTGGTAGATCTTGGGTATTTATATATAGGATCAAGAAACCTAAATAATATATTCCGGCTAGCCTTTTTTGTAAGCTCCTGGATTGTTGCAAATAGTATTAGAGCAGATTCGACTCATAACATATATGGATTAGAGGACACTGCAGTATGAATCCACTGGAGTTGACCAGGGCCGATCGTGGTGTTTGTGATTAGATTTGAATGAATTTGAATCGTTAGCTTAATGAGGACGTCAGGGCTTAAATGGGGAGAATATGTGAGGACCTGTGTGGGCGTGTATTTAGTCTCATATCGGTTATTCGCTGGGTAGACCTTGGGTACTTATACAGAATCAAGAAACCCTAAATAATACCATATGGCCAGCTTTTTTGGGTGAGGTCCCGGGTTATGACAAATGGTATCAGAGTGAATTTGGCTCATAACCTATGTGGACTAAGGGATACTACAATACGGATTCATTGGGGCTGAAGTAAAAATCAGCAACATCTAGATTTTAAGTTACTTATGTGAAAGCTTGCTGAACTCGGAAATCATATTAGGTTGCATAGGTAGGTTGTCCTGCATATCTAGGATTTCATTATTGACATTGCATCTCACATCATCATCCATAGTGTCATCATTGCATGCCAACCCATAGAGGTAAGGAGTACTAAGCCACTCAACCTAAAGACTTCTTAGCTACCATGGATTCTGACGCTCTGAAATTTCTCATGGAACAGTTCGCTGCCATGCGAGCTAAAAATGAAGAATTCAAACAAGAGGTCCGTGAGCTATGCGAAACATTAGGACTCCTGAACCACCAACCCCCGTTGCCGCCTAACCTAAATTCGGTTTGGTCGCACCACCCGTAGTCCTTCCCCATCCTCCTAGGAACCAACCATCTTCTGATTACCAACGCGAACTCGATGAGAGGCTACTACGTGCTGTAAGAGTAGAGGCTCCTACCTTTGCCGGTCAACTCAAACTAAGCGTGTATCTTGATTGGAGAGCGAGCATGGATAACTACTTTGAATGGTATGAGATGTCCGATGATAAGAATGTGAGATTTACCAAGATGAAGCTTATTGGGCAAGCTCATTGGTACTGAAATAATGTTGAACATATACGCGAGACCCAAAGACTTCTTCGTATTACCACATGGAAAGATATGAAAGAAAAATTGAATGAAAAGTATCTACCATTTTCTTACCGACAATCCCTTATGAATAGGTGGCAGAAACTAACTTAAGGAACATCAACTATTGCTGATTACATCGCACGATTTGAAGAGTTTCATATGAGGCGTGGTGTAGTAGAAGAGGAGACTGTCACTTTTTCTAGATTTTGGGCAGGGCTTTGCGAGGAGATCCAGAAGGAACTCATCCTATGAGAGATTACCACTCTTAGCCAAGCATACTAGTTGGCTCAAGATGTGAATAGTTTCTTAAGGACACCAGTGATGAGGCGTATCGACCCTCAACCCATGACCTCAGGAGTCCGACCTACCCAAAACTACCTCCCTCAACCCAGACCACTTCTCAATCCTCCTAATCAGCCCGGCTCTATCCAAGCTCTAGCTAGGACATCCCCGATGCCTATCCCGAACCCTTCAAATGATAAGAAAAAAGGAATATTAGGTCCTAACCCTCCTTCTCGAAACCAAACCCAATGCTTTCGATGTCAAAAGTTCGACAAAATAGCATCCCAATGTACTGCCAAGATCTACCTGATCACTGAACCAGAAGCTAGGACTCACAAGACTGAGTATGTCAAAGAAGTCTATGAGCTAAACATCGAAGATTATGTAGAAGACTTTGGAGACGAACAGGCCGGATTAGAATTTGTCCAGACTGAACCACAAAAGGAGCTTACTGATCCAAGTAACCAAAATCCTAGGCTTCATATGGTTAGGTGTACCCTCGCCCAAACAAAGACTGAATAAGATTGGCATAAAACCTCCCTATTCTACACTCTTGTTAAGATCAATGAAAAAACTTGCAAAATTCTTTTTGATAGCAGAAGTTGTATCAACGCCATTGCTTCAGGAGTTGTCTTCCCGCCTTGGCCTGAAATCTACCTCTCATCCCCACCCGTATAAAGTAGCATGGGTAAATAACACATCTATCTCTGTATCGGAAAGATGCCTTGTCCCAATTCAATTCCTTTCATATAAGGACGAAATTTGGTGTGACCGCATTCCGATGGATGTAGGTCAGGTCATCTTAGGAAGACCTTGGCTATAAGATTTAGACGTTATACTTCATGGACATTCGAACTCGTGTAATTTTATTTTTCAGGATCGAAAAATTAGACTGAACCCAATGCCTCCTAGAGTGCCCACCCCTGAAAAAAAGAATGTTGATCTATGCAAAAACGAACCACTTCACATCATTACTTCGAAAGAGGTAGTGAAAGATATCGAGAGCCGATCACCCGTGTTTGCACTTGTGGCTCGAGTTAATAGTGTGGAGTCCAGTTTTCAGCACCCCGCCGCCGTAGCTCCCCTTCTGGAGGAGTTTCACCTGTCTTCCCTGATGATCTTTCAGATACACTTCCTCCGATGTGTGATGTCGAGCACACAATTGATTTAGTTTCGGAAGCATCTCTGGCCAACCTTCCACATCATAGGCTCAACCCAAATGAACATGCTGAGCTGAAATGTCAAGTGGACGAACTCCTCGCAAGAGGGTATGTTCGTGAGAGCCTAAGTCCCTGTGCTGTGCCTGCACTCCTCACCCCAAGAAAGATGGTTCTTGGAGGATGTGCGTTGATAGCCGTGCCATCAATAAAATCACGGTTATGTATCGCTTTTCCATTCCTAGGCTGGACGACCTCTTAGATTTTATATCTGGTGCCACGGTATTTTTCAAGATCGATCTGAAGAGTGGGTACCACTAGATTTGGATTCGTCTTAGGGATGAATGGAAGACTGCTTTTAAAACAAAAGATGGACTCTACGAATGGTTAACAAATGCTTCCAATACTTTTATGAGGGTAATGACTCAGATCTTTAGACCTTTTCTGAATAAATTTGTCGTTGTGTACTTCGATGACATTCTCATATATAGTCGAACTCAAGAGCTCTATCTCACACAGTTAAGGCAAGTCTGCGATGTCCTTAGAAGAGAAAGCTTCTTAAAAACCCCAAGAAGTATACCTTCTTGACCGATCATGTCACTTTCTTAGGGTTCATAATGTCTTCTAAGGGTGTCTCTGCCGATCCTGCGAAGGTTAGCGTGATAGTAGATTGGCCTGAGCCCAAGTCTCTAATGGAAGTACGTAGTTTTCATGGCTTGGCCACTTTCTACCGCTGCTTTATTAGGAGTTTTAATTTGATAATGTTTTCCATTATGGATTGCATGAAGAAAGGAGACTTTATCTGGACAAAATCGACATCCCAAGCATTTCACGAAATTAAGAAAAGAATGACCGAAGCTTCTGTTTGGCACCTCCTTGACTTCACGAAAGTATTTGAGGTCGCATGTAATGGTTATGGAGTTGGCATAGGTGGTGTGTTAAGTCAAGAAGGTCATCCTGTCGCATTCTTCAGTGAAAAATTAAATGACGGTAGCTTACGCTACTCCACCTATGACAAAGAATTCTATGTGGTAGTGCAAGCCTTAGACATTGGCGACACTATTTGCTACCGAAAGAGTTTGTCTTATATTCAGACCACGAGGCTTTAAAATATCTCAACTTTTAAAAGAAACTGAACCATAGATACGGCCGATGGGTCGAGTTTCTCCAAGCTTACACCTTTGTTTTGAAGCACAAGACTGAGGTTGAGAACAAAGCTGCGAACGTACTCAGTCGACAAATCTTCCTTCTATCCATGATGAGCACTGAAATGATTGGTTTTGAGAGGATCAGGGAACCATATACTACTTGTTCTGACTTTAGTAAAATATACCTGATCCTGTGAGATGGAGTAGAAAGAGAACAAAATGATTTCTTTCTGCAAAATGATTATCGCTCTCGCTCCGACTGATTGTGTATCCCTCGAACCTCATTAAGAGATTTCTTAGTATGGGAATACATGCTGGAGGACTTTCTGGATATTTTGGGAGAGACAAAATCATCGAAATGGTGGAGAGGCGTTTCTTCTAGCCAAGTATCAAGAAAGACGTGGCCAAAATTGTCAACCAGTGTCACACCTGTCACCTAGCTAAACAACGTAAACAGAACACTAGTCTGTACACTCTACTACCCATTCCTGAGTGTCCATGGAAAGATGTCAGTATGGATTTCGTATTAGGACTTTCACGTACTTCTACCAAGCTCGATTCTATTTTTGTGGTTGTAGACCGATTTTTAAAGATGGTTCATTTTTTCTCATGTTCTAAAACTTCTAATGCCTTTAAAATTGTCAAACTCTATTTTGACGAAGTCGTTAGACTCCATGGCCTATCCAAATCTATTGTGTCTGATAGGGATGTTAAATTCATGAGCTACTTTTGAAAAATCTTTTGGCACATGATGGGCATCAAACTGAAATTTTCTTCTGCCTATCATCCTCAAACTAATAGCCAGACTGAAGTTGTCAATCGTAGTCTTGGAAATCTGTTGATGTGTCTGGTAGGTGAACATGCTAGGATCTGAAATTTAGTGTTACCGACAGCTGAGTTTGCATATAATAGTTCGGTCAATAAGTACATAGGCATGAGTCCATTCGAAGTGGTGTATGGTTACAAACCTAGGCAGCCCTAGACCTGATCTCCATGTCTCATCAGCATAGACTATTTGAGTCTATATAGTCATTTGCATCGCACCTGCATTCATTGCATCAAGAACTCAGCAAACGCATTCACTCTAATAACTTAAAATATAAATCTCTTACTGATTTGTACAAACGTTATCAAGAGCTAAATGTAGGAGATTATGTCATGGTAAGAATTAGACCTGAATGATTTTCTTCGAGAACGTTCAAGAAATTATAAGCTCGTAGTGCGGGACCGTTCAAAGTCCTAAAGAAAATCAACTCCAATGCTTATGTTGTGGATCTTCTTGAGGACCGTGGGATTAGTGTGACATTTAATATTGAAGATTTAGTCTTCTACAAAAAGAGAACAATTATTTCTTCTGACCTGATCACCCTGATCCGTTACCTGTTGTTGATCCGCCATCTTTAAAATTTCATGCACGCAGAGAACAAATAGAATATATATTAGATGAGCAGGTTATGTCAACCAAAAACGGTGGATATCAACGTTACCTTGTTCGGTGGAAAGGCCGACCAGAGGTTGACGTGACATGGATCTCGAGAGCTGAGTTGCAGCGCATTGATCCTGACCTTCTGGAGCAGTACGACAGCCGGCCAGACCTGCACTTGATGGGGTTGAGTTTTTTCCATCTAGGAGGAGTTGATAGGGACATCAGAGCTATTCATTCAAATAATCGCGCCATCAGAGCCACTCGCTGTTCGCATCAGAGATTGACATCATTATGGCTGAAAGATGATCTTGAGCCACCAACTTGAGTCGGGCTCCGAATTGGGTCCAATCAAGTTTGCGTCATTTCTACTTTATTGCATTATTAGTTGCTTTTGTTATTGCTTGAGTCGATTTGGTTAGTTATTGAGTCAAGTGATTAGATCAATCGATCGATGTAAGACCTAATTATAAAGGTCTAATTTTGGGTGTAATCACTTGGTTTAATGGTCTAATATTAGTAAGTGTTTAATTGATGTGATGTAAGGTCTAATTTGTAAGCGGCCAAGTTTGGTACGTAGTCAGATGTAAGGCCTATAAAAAGGCTACCCCTCTCAAAAATTAGGGCATTGAAGAATTGAATACAATTATCCTCTCTTTCTCCTCCTTCCTCATCTCCTCTTCTTCTTCCTCCTCCTCCTCTTTTCTTCTTACTCTTCTTTTCCTATTCTTCCTGCAGTGGTCCTCCATCAGCTTCCCAGGCAGGATTCATATAAAGTATATTTGGTTCGTAATTGGAATTAAAATTAGAATGGATTAAAATAAAAATTAAAATAATTATATTCTCCGACGCGTTTGGTTGGTGACTAGGATCAAAATTAGAAGCAAAACAAAATTTTAATATTAGAAAAAAATTGAGATTGTATTTCAGAAGATTAGAGCATTCCTACGGAGCAGGGATAAAACTCTTTTTAACTAAATCGCTGAACTGTAAGCCGTTTATTTTTATTTCCATTCTCAAGTTCAGCTCCCTCCAATTAAGAATGCTTTTTGCGTGATGGGTCGAAGTTGCCTTTTGCCGTATCCAATTTTGCTGATGCCGTCTCAACCACGAGTCCTCGATGCTTTTATGAAGGGCAGGCATTGCCATCAATAATAGCACCATATTTATGGGTCTCACAGCAAATTGTTAGATCCCTTAATGACCAGTTATGATGTACCTCTCGCTCAATCTAGTTAAGCATACCATTTTCCAACTTCCAACAAAGACCCGCAAGCCCGAAAAAGGATGGCACGGACGAGAAGCCGAGATGGAGACAGCAAAGAGAGGCCGACAAATGAAAGAGGGCTCACCAGACCGCTTTCAGTTTCATTAACGGTTCCTCGGAGTCGGAATGACGTAGATCATGGGAAACCGGAGCAACAGTGGCCGTCCGATCGGCAGCGCGTCATAATGGGCCTAGCGCGGGAGACGGGGGAGGTCACCGTCGAAGCCCATCACGCGTTCGTCGGAAATTATTATTTCGTCTTCGGTTTGGGTGCCGAGAGAGAAGAACGCAAGCGGGACGTCGGACGTCGAGACGCGATCCAAGGTTTGGGAGACCGGAGGGGGGATTCTGTTTCGATGGGGGTGGTGATCGAGAGGGAGGTATGGGAGCCGAAGCCGATCTCGTATGTGTTCCTCTTCGCGTCGTGCTTCGTGTCCATCTCCCTTCGCCCCTTCCGCTCGAGGAGCGGCGGCGGCGCCTCTACGGCGCCGTTCCTGCGGTTCCAGAGGAAGTTCTTGCTCCTCTACTCCCTCGCCTCAGGTTTCTGGATCCGGTTTCTTGAATACCATTTCTTGTTTTGTGAATTTTATGTATAGTTTTGGGATCTGCGGGTTGAGATATGGGTGTTGGATTTTGGGTTGTTTTCGAATTTGTTGCAGGTTTCTCTGGTATTTATGGATTCTTTTTCTTTTCCTTTCCTTTCTTTGTTTCCCCCCCCCAGTAATGGAAGGGCTTGAGTCGGTGTTTGGGGAGTATGAGTATGCACATTATGGAATTAAGGGGGAGCAGATGGCGATGTGTCTCGCGGCTGGAGCTGCTGCTGCTCTCTTTGTGGGTCCTTTCTTAGGCATTCTTTCTGATGTCAAGTAAGTCTGTTCTCCTTTTTTTCTTCTTCTTCTTTTTTTAATCATTTGCAGTGGTATTATGACAGTACTCCAAAATGTTCCACTTTGGGTAGAGGGCATATTGCTGGACACATTCTTGAATATCCTGTTAGGTGAACATTCAGGATGAAATCATTATACTCAGAAAATTGATGAGACGAAGTGATGACTTTTTGGTATCCTCTGAGATCAGAGTGGGCTCTTGCCCTCCCTTTCCTCAAAAAAAAAAAAAAAAAGGATTTTTGATATCCTCAGTCACATTGGTTTTAGTTGTAAATGATGAAAACCTGAATCATCTTCCCATGATATATATATTTTTAATCTGCTTCAGTTGCATCTGAAAAGGTTTAATGGAATAGAATTCGGAAATTATCCTGTGAGATTTACCCATCCACTCAATTCCTATCTTGCTGCACTATCATCTTCAGTTGATCTCTAGTTCTGAAGACTTTCTTTTAATCATCCAATGGTGGATTAAGCAAATAAGTAGCATAATTAGTTATCAGGATTTTCTCAGGGAGTTTCTAAAATCTCACAATTGTTTCTTTTATCTCCGCTTCAGCACAAGATTGTTTCATCTTTATGATGAATTTGAGAGTAATGTCAAAACAATCTCATCATTTTTAAGAAATCTGGGTACTCAAGCTGGAGGACTTTCTTCTTCTTCTTCTTCTTCTTTTTTAATGAATAATTTTCTTTAAAATACCATAAATACCTTCATCTTATTGTAGTTTTTGAATGTTCAGTAGGAACTCTTCCATCTCATTTTGGAAATAATGACTAGAATACTTTTCATACTCTCTGATGTTTCTTTTCATCAATTATGATCTAGAAGTATTAATAAGGTCCACAAAATTGGTACCAAGAACTATATCGGTATGTTACCAATTTGGTATGGTACGGTCGGTATGGAATGGTCGGGTACGGTACGGTATGCATTCCACTGAGACAAGATTTCAATATTTTCTTCATTTGCAACCATAGTACTGCCTAAAATCAGGTGGTATGGGTCGATACCCCGAATTTCACTCAATTCGGGTGGGTACGAATTGGTTTAGCTCGTATACCAAACCAAATCTCGAAACTGTGAATGGTACAGTACGGTTGGTATAAAAGACCTCGAATATAACTATTTCTTGCATGACTTCCTACTTTGAGGCTTGTTTGAAAATTACCTTCTTGGTAATTAATTCCTTTAAACATTCTATGTTCTCAAATTTAGATGGTGGGGCTGCTTCATTGGATGCCAAAAGTCAACTAATACCTGGAAATGGCCGAGCATATAAAAACCTATAGTAGACCAGTTGGGCAAAAAAATTGATTCAATAACAATGACATATTCAATGAAGGTGGAACTATTTGGAGCTTTTGTAATTTAAATTGTGCAGTCCTGTGCATATCCTGCACCGCCTATCATGCTGCATATTTACTCAAACCATTATTAGAGATAGTAAGGCTTATCCATGTTTTAAAGCAGCTTGGTAGACTTTACAGATCTGTCTCCCTTTATTCATACTAAGAGTTGCATCCTTTCTCTGTTTCATCATTTTGATTTTTTTCTTTTTTTGTAACATCAGTTTTTTCATAGGTCTTCCCATTGCCTCCACAAAGTCTTTTCTAGCGAGCATTTCTTAGTACTGTTAAATAAATCTGAAGTATTCTTCTTACTAAAGGTATCCAAAGATTATTGTTGCTTGTGATGATACCATGTCAATTCTTTCTGTACATTTATTTTGCAAATTGTGCAACTACTGTGCTTTCTAAAATATACCCATTTCTACTCTTGTTCTTAGCTTATTGACATCTATCATAACATTCCCATCTCAATCACTCATGTGCTTGGACCCTCTATTGTTGTACATATTGATTTTATATATGATTGAGGACTCTAAAGGTATTTTATTTTCATTTTTTATATATTGATTTATATATGTTGTCAGATTCCTACTTAGTTTCATTTTTTTTACTTTTGTTAGATGTGCACTCATTAATCAAAATGTTCCCCATCCACTTTATAAATATCAATCAATCCACTTTTCCTTTGTATCATAGACCAGACTACTTTTCTAGGTATTTAATAATGTGCTTCATCCAAGTTAATATCAATTACATGCTGGTTCATTCTCCTCTCTTGAAATCTTTCTGCACTTGTCCATGTGTAAATTGTCTCCATGGTTATTGGAGTTTTTTGGTATTGGTCTTGATATATCTTGTGATTATCCTCTCCCTCTTTCATGTCGAAAGGTTCTATGATAATAGGTGCAAACTTTGTCAATATAAATGGTTAACAAAATGCTTTCTTTCAACAGTATGGCAGCATCAACTTGTGAATAAGTTTCATATAGGGGACATTCCCCTCTATTGATCTCATGTAGTTTGTCAATTGCTTTTTCTTTCTTTTTTTGGGGGTGGGAAGGTGGGAGGGTGGTGGTAAGAGAAGGCCCTAAGGCATTACATTAGAATTGTACATATTTTACAATTTAATCCAAGGTTTGCCGAACCAGTACTGAGGCTCGTATCAGCCGGTGACCGGTTTGCTATGGCATGGAACCGTATCATGCCGTTTCGGGATGTACTAAAAAGAGAGGAAAAGAGAGAGAGGGAGGGAGTCAAAGGAAGAGGGAGGGAGAGGAAGGGAGGGAGGAAAGGGGAGAGAGAGGAGGGAGGCTGGAATCCAAGGAAGAGGGTTGTCGTGGATGCAGGGAGAGAGAGAGATGGGGAAAAGAATCCCTTGTTTCTATCTTAAACCTAGCCTTCCGATGGCGAAGAAGAAGTGCTAGCAGTGGAGGGGGGAGCCGCCGTGGATGCGAGGGAGGGAGAAGAGAGAGGGAGAGAGGCTTATCGGTGAAGCGAACGGTGTTGGGCAACGAACGAGAGCCCTCGAATAGGGGTGGCAATCGGGTCAGGTCAGACATAAACAGGTCGGGTTAGATACAGATCGGGTCAGAAAATTATAAACATGAACTTGATCTGTTTATTAAACAGGTCAGAAATTACAACCTGAACCCGACCTATTTATTAAACAGGTAATCCGACCCGACCCGTTTAACCTGTTTAATAAACAGGTAACCTGTTTGCCCAACCCAACCCGACCTGTTTAACCTGTTTAGCCCAACCCATTCTGACCCGATCTGTTTAACCTGTTTGCCCAACCCGACCTGACCTGTTTAACCTGTTTGCAGTAATTAAGAAAATTAGTTGAAAAAAAGATTGCTTACCCCTTTTTGTTTCCTTTAGGCTTTAATTTTTGTTTCCTTCAGGCTTTAATCTGTTTCCTTTAGCAAGGTATATCACATCTGAACAATATGCATGGTTGCCAACATAGATATAGTACTGCCTGCATCTTAAGCTTTCTTCTGAACTTTCATGTTCTTTTTGTTCACTTTTTCTTGGCATACCAGAAGAACTAGAATAAATTAGCTCTAGCATGCAACAGAATGTTAAACATGTGCAGCCATTAGACATTGCAAATGTTTGGAAGTGATAATCTGCAGAGTTGAGCTAATAACTGCAGCTTAAATAAAAGGAGAACATCATTGCAGCAAAGTGCAGAAGAGTGCACATATAACACAAGGTTTGAAACCTTTTACATATATCTGTAATTCTATATAGGAAGTTTCATAAATCAAACCATGTAGCAACACCATGGTCTGAGAGATAATAAGAATGGCCACGAAGCAGTAGTGCCTCCAAATTATCTTCATCTTGTTTAAGTATGTATCCAGTCTCTGAAATAGCACTTGCGTAGTCTTTCAATGCTAATAACAATTTCACCTTGAGAATTTTTGCCTGCAAAGGACACGCTTCGCTGAAGTAAGGTTGCAGCTTATTGGTACAATCTCTATCTAATTTAACAAGCACAGACAAACATCAGTAATCCATAAATGGGACCTGTAAGCATCCTGGAGAAAAGACAAGGACAATTTTGTCAATATAATCCAAAGCTTTTGAAAATCATGCAAGGCATCTGAGATATATGAGAGGTTAGTGAAGCAACAAATGTAAATCATAAGGTTTAGAGGTACAGAAAGTGCTGAAACAACAATATACAGTAAAGGCATCCAATTAAAACAAGTCACATCCAGCAGTTTAGAAAACAGATATTTAGACAACCAAATCATAGTATTACCAAGTTCAATTTGAGATCAAGAACAGGAACCAAGGCATCCAATTATTCATATTCTAGGCTAGTCCAGCTACACTGCAAACAGGCTATTCAATAGCAGTTATCAGGTATGAATCAGAAGCCGCCTTATTAAACAGAGAAGGTCTGAAACTTGAGGTGACGACGATAGTACAAAAAGCTTATTTAAGATCCAAGTAAATGGACTTGCTTTCAGCAGTGAGAGAGATCCAGCTAATTCCAGGAGCTTCCACCTGCAAGCCAGCAAATATATTTATTAATTTAATAAAAAGAAGTCAATGAATAGGATCAGCATTTTTTAAAAAAAAAAAGTATCTTGGTCATTTTATCAAGTTGTCAAAAAAAAAGAAGCAAATAGTCGCTTTTCTTAAATCCTTCTTGAATACTACTACGTTGGAGGTTGAAATCAAATGTATGGATTTTAAACCCGGGAAAGAAAACAAGTAACATTGCAATATTGCATATAAAAAGAGGGAGAAAGAAAATCGAAGATTTAACTCCGGAAATGGATGGATGAAATCACCTCTCCTATCCAAGAAACGGTTCTCAACTCTGTTTTCTAGGCCGATCCGCCATTCGATCTGACGATCCTAGGGTTCCAAGCTCTCACTCTACCGAAGAAGGAAGCCGGAATCGGAGAACACCAAGGACCAGAAGAGCAACAACTTCACAAAGAAGGAAAAAAGGTAATGACGCTCTCACTTCGTCGGAAGAACTGCTGATCCAAAAGAAAATCTTCAGAACCTTGTGAATAAAAATCTAAATCAAGTGAGAAATCCTTGCAAAACTTGCTTAACCTAGATTGAAACCAAAAACAAAACAAAAGGAAAATAAAAAATTGGGGCAGTAGCGAAATTATGAGAACATCAAAATACTAACCGCGGCGATCTTCGTCTTCCCCTCCTCCTAACCGCAGCGATCTTCCCCTCCTCCTAATCGCGGCGATCTTCGTCTTCCCCTCCTCTCGGACTCGCGGCGATCTTCATCTTCCCCTCCTCTTGGACTCGCGGCGATCTTCGTCTTCCCCTCCTCTCGGACTCGCGGCGATCTTCATCTTCCCCTCGGACTCCCGTGCTTCGGCAGAGAAGGACTGAAGGAGCCAAGGCTTCCAACTCCAAGCCCTCGCACGACACAGCCGCATGGCTGCACGGCGCACGGGGAATAGAAAAGGGTTAGGGACCTAGGGTTTTTGAGGACTCCTAGTGATTATAAACCGTTTGATTTGAGATGGACGACTGCAGCTCAATTACGACCTAAACGGGTTAAACGGGTCAGACATTTAAAATCCGTATCCGACCCAATTAATAAACAGGTTAAACGGGTCAACCTGTTTACGATCCGAACCTGTTTAGGCCAAATCTAAACCTGTTTATGGCGGGTCGAACGTGGGTCTGGTTGGCGGGTCGGGTCATATTTTGCCACCCCTACCCTCGAACCATCAAACAGCGAAGGAGAACCCTCGAACCATTGAACAACAAACAAGAGCCCCTTTATGCTCTCAAAGCATCGAACCAGTGGGGGTGACGGATTTATAGCCGAACCGACTCGACTTGCTGAACCATTCCAACTTGGTGTCAGTTTGGTTCATTGTGGGCTGAGTCACGTGATTTGGGTCGATTCGGTGATCATTGATTTAATCATTTTGTATTGGAGATCTAAGGGGCAATGGAGTTGATGAAATATCTGCCAAGTATTATGTCATATCTTGGTACGAACTTTTGTTGCCAATTGATTAGCTGGCTCATTCTGAAATCTCCTTCTTAATGCTTGTCAGATGCATCACATGCCATGCACTTCTAAATTTAGTTCAAATACTCTCGAGACAGTGCTGGTAGTGCCAAAGATTGAATAAGGACTTTCGTTGAGCTTTATCAATAATGAGTGTATATGTATGAACATCTGTTTTTCCGAGGATGCAACAAGAACTTGAAATAACAGCCCAACAGAACCATTGGGCTATAACTTTCCCAACATTAATCATAGTTGACCATGTATAAAGGTGATGTTGTATTTGTCCCTAGGATGTCGGGTGACAATAATAGAGAATGTGTTCAATATCATCATTTGAGAAATCACATAGGGTTCAATTAGATGTATAACTATATATATGAGATTGAAGAAAAGAAAGTGCATGAAGTGTGCCATGCAATGAGTTAGACAGAAATAGCTGGACCTGCAGATGGACTGGAGAAGCCATTTTTTCATCCAGCTAGGTGGTTGATTGCTGCTTTGGTCACCCTGGGTAATGGTATGCTGTATTGACATTTATATGTCCATGAGGAGTGAAGGCCCTAACTCCTAATTTTGTTATCTTTGGAATAGTGCCAAGGCACATTTTGGCTGATGATTTCCTCTTTTATATCATCTGGGAATAACTCTTTTAGCACTTGAACTTTCTGTGCTCTGTAAAAGTAGTTGATATACCTTTCTGTAGTGTGGCACTTTATTCATGTCAGTAGGAATACTCGATGATTTAAAGGTGGGCCACATAACAAGTGATCCTTATAAAATTTGATTGTCTCCATTCCAATGCTCTGTCTATCCGCTGATGAATCTTAAGAAATACTTGAAAGACTAGTTTTCATTTTCCAAACAGGAGAAAATTATCTGTGAGGTGGCATAGTCCATTACCCAGCACTATTAGTGTATTGTTCTTTAACCATCTGGGCCAAAACTGATTGTTATTCCTCAAAAGCTTGCCTCTCGCTTGCATAGTAGAGCCAGTCGAATAAGTTCTGCATCTCTAACTGCAAGTTCTATTTTTTTTGTCCTTGTAATAACTTGCCAGTTTAGTGGGTCAATGCCTTTGCTATTCACATTATTTTTCTTTCTAGAGAAAATTATGGCTGTACATCTGACTCTAAAGTTGACTGCCTTGTGTAGATGCATGCTAGAAGTTGATTGCTAGTGCATAGATTGGGATTGCCAGAAGGACTACCTTGAGTAATCCAATCCATAATCATGTGGACAAGGTCTTGCTTTTCTAGGCTTAGAATTGGTATGTTAATGAGCTTTACAGGCTGGCACAGGGCTGCTCACATTCTAATGAATCTCAATGCACATCTTTTTCACTATAAATTTAATTTGCCTAGGACAAATGGATATCGCTAAACATCAAATTTCTTCATATTGGTAGCTGGTTAGTCTGCAGGAGCTTAATTCCCTCCAAGTATGCTTAATGGTCCAACATTCTTTTTGAGCCTGGACAAATTTGGGCAAGAATATCCAGACAGTATAGCTGCTGTTTCGTTCATAATCCAAGTTAACTACAGCCGGTGCATAATATCAGATTCATTATTGATGGCTGGCATTTAGTGATGGTTGTAACTGTGAACTTTGGAAGTGTGGTCAAAGCTTTTAATGTGTAGATAGCTTGATCATTCCATAAATTTAATTGCTCTGACCTTTTTGCAATCCTGGCCTCTCATCAGTTCCCTATTACAGCAAAATAATTAAAGATGGCAGGATCTAACTTGTGCTCAATTGCAGCGGGAGCTGGTGTAGTGCAGATATAGATTCACAAGCATTGGATTCTCATGTCTGGTGTAGAAAAGGACATGTAATTATCATAGATTACTCTCCTAACTTAGCTCTATAGTGCTCTAGTAAATGTCATTGATGGTTCACAATCAGTAACTGTAATTGGGAACATGCATTGTATTGCATTTGGGTGGATGAGTAGGGAAGCAAAGCTCTTGTAACTCTAGTGTATGGAAGTACCTAGAAATTGTAGGCATAGAATAGAGTTTTGTGCTCTTGAATAATATCTTCTAATTTAGGCTTTAATCAAATGATATATTATATGTAATAGTACTATATTTTTATATATTTGAGTCTTATCAAGCCAAGCTTGATTGAGCTAGGTCAGTCTTTGGCTTGTGGCATGAAATTAATTTTGAGCCTATTTTGCTAGGTCAAGCTTGCTTTTTAGCTCAAACTGCATTGTTTGTTTGACATCCCTATATGATACCCTAGGTAAAATATATATATATAAGCTACAAAACTTTGACACATGGTAGGAAAATCTACCATTACTATAGAGTATAGACAGGTTGTATTGTGGCATTTTTTCCTTCTGAGAACTTTGGTATTCATTTGTTCTTGCAGGCCCTACAGATTTGCAGCATAGGCTAGTTCTGTGATGGTCTTCATCTGCATCAGTAGGATTTATTTCTTGTTTCTAGTGAGTCTTCTAGAACACTTGAAGCAAACACATAGTTAGCTATAACTAATGGAAATGCTTCCCCAAACAGGAGGTTCGTGCAATACTTTATTTCAAGTTCTGCAAGTGTCTTCGAGACAAATCCATTTAAAGAACTCTCAAGCACTGTTAACATCACATTCCATTGTTCATCATTGCCATAGTATCCCCATTGCCATAGTATCCCCCAACAGAGTTTGCCTTACTGACAGCTTCATATTTTCAGAGTATATTTGTTTTATGTTTCTGTGTCTGGATCAAGTCTACTCGTTTCCTTTTATTCCCATTCTGATTTACAGGGTTTTCCTTATTCGTATGAGGTCAAATTATGTAACTACTAAGTTTGGCTTGTATTCCTGTGATTTGGATTTTCTGTTTTCACTGCAAGTCCATCCCTTGCCTCGATTTGCCTTGACCAATAACTTTGCATCAATTTATGGAGAGTAAATTTTGGGGTGAGATTCAATTGTAGCAAGTTCTCAATTCTTGATGGATCATACTTTGATCATAAGGTTGGCTCAACTTTTAAATCACCACAATGTGGATCCAATCTACTTGCTACATTGTCTCTGATTGTATGACCTGTAGCCACTCTGGTTATAAATTCCAATTAGTTCCCTATTTTGGTATGAGTTTTGTTGACCATTACGAAAGAAAATGAGCTGAACCAAGTACTTGGCTTCTCAGGCTCAGCATATTATATGAAAGTGTTAGTCAAGCTTGAGCCAAACTCCAGTTGAGCTTGACAAAAGCTATTGGCTTGTGAGCTTGAATGAGCTTGTTAATGAGCTGAAAGTGAGCTGTCCATGAACAATTTGATTCACTTCCATCCATTTTAGCCACATACTTTGATATGGAATTATGATTTATCTTCTTGATGTCGTTATTTATGTTCTAAAAGAAACAATTTTTCCTATTTATATTGTAGTAAATTATCACATTCATGATTTCTGCTATTGGTTATCCGGTGCATCGAAATTAATGATTCATTTATTGATATCTGTAGAGGCCCAAGAAAGGCTTGTCTGCTATTCTGCATCCTTCATCTTCTTCTGGGTGTCTTGAAAAGCATAAGCAGGCATCCAAGTGTATGGGTAGCAAGTGTATGCCTGTCACTCGCCTCATCTGTTTTCTCCTTCTGCTTTGAGACATGGATGGTAACTGAACACGAGAAGGTTTGTGCTTTAGTCTGTTGTTTATTCGTAATGTTACCTACGTCTTCCAGTTAATGTCCTTTTCTTACTTTGCAGCAAGGTCACAGGCAGGATTGTCTAAGTGACACCTTTTGGCTAATGACCTTTTTTGAATCTGCATCTCTTGTTGGAAGTCAAGGGCTTGCAAATTTATTATTCAAGGATTTTGACAAAGGATTCTTTTCCCCCTCAGCTCCAGCTGCACTGTTGGCAATTATAAGCATTCTCTATATCAGGAAAGAGTGGAATGGATGTCAGCAACAATCAGTTATTGGGAGTTACAGAAAATCGTTTTATGCACATGTTCTTAATGGTAAGAATTGCGTATGCAGAAAGCATGTCAAGTTCTTGGTTGCAACTCTTTTTTTAACATAGTTTACTTCTTAAGAAATGCATAGCATGCTATAGGAAGTGGCCTTGAATGGTTTATAGCAAGGTCCGCCGTACCGGTACCAGTCGGCGTACCGGTGGCCGGCCGGACCGGTACGGTCCGGTACGTACCGGCCGGTACCGGTACGGTACGCGGTGGTTTCAAAAACCACAGCGCGTAGCGCTGTGGTTCTAAAAAAAAAAAAAAAAATCGTACCGGTGCGGGTACGAGGCCGGTACCGGCCGGTACGGGCTCCGAACCGGCCGGTACGGGCTCCGAACCGGCCGGTACGGCCGTACCGGCCGATTCGGATAAAAAACCGGAAAATACCGGTTTTTTTGCCGTTCCGGTACCGGCCTAGGACCGGACCGGTACGTACCGGCCGGTACGGGCCGGTACGGCATTCCATGGTTTATAGTTTTCTTTTCTACCCAGACTAATTGAGCTGTAGTGTTATATAAAAGGAGAAGTCATAAATGGGAACTCAAGGGTAGAGCTCTTAGAGTGGATGGCAATATAGATTTCTCATGTTGGTAATGATATATAAGTAAACATCGAAAAATTCACATTAGTATCATCTTTTAAACCAGACAAAGAGTCAATAAATTAATTATAAGTGCTGCAATATCATTCTAGCATTTGTTTAAATGTCAAACCTGAAAATTTTGATATATCAAAGCTCTGTAACTTAATGTATAAAATTATTGGGTTTATTATGTAAATCAAACTTATAGAAAGGTCAAAGCTCTTTATGTCACGGACCAAGAGTTTGCAAGCTGTTTTCAATTCAGTGTCACTACAATACCATGTCATTCATATACATAAGGACTGAGAAAGATATTGTACTAAGCATAGCCATGGAGGTTCTTGGTGGATCTATTTTTAAGTCCTACTTGATCTGAATGCTTAAACTAAGCAAAAAGGTCCAACCAGAATGCTTAAACTAAGCAAAAAGGTCCAAACCAGGATGCTTAAACTAAGCAAAAAGATCCAAACTATTCTAAGTATTTTCATAATTCATACGTTCGGTACTCAAATTTCATTATTCAGTCTGTTGCTTCTCTCTAATCTCCACCTTATCTCGAAGAGAGAGTATCTACTCATGTCGGAAATTATACAATTGGAGTCAACTTATCTTGATGTTATGTGCTCTGCCAATCTTCAAGAACATAAACAAGTAACAGAATGTTGAGAAGGGTTTTGAAAGTCGTTAACTCGTAATTGAATGCAAACAGTGCTGTGACATTATTCACATTTTGGGGTTAACCTTGGCAAAATATTTAAATTCCATCATGTACCTATCTATACTGTATTCTACGTACATTATTGGCTATAGATGAGCACGTTAATAAAAGGGTGGCCCTGTGCATGAGGCTTCTGTCATTGCAAGGTCTAGGGAGGCTTAGATATACGCAGCCTTACCCACATGTGTGAAGAGGTTGTTTCTGTGCTTCGAACCCGTGACTCCTAGGTCACAATGGAGCAATCTTATCATTGTGCTAAGGCTCACCCTCACATATGAGCACAGTACTATTTGTATTGTGTGTGCCAGTTCATGCTATTTCATATCGATCATTATAGACTGATATTGAACTGTTATGGATCCCTATATTTTGAGATGGGCCTTGGAATGATTCTGGACACAAGGTTGGTTGGCATGGTACAATACCATGCCAACCTATAACCAGCATTTTATGCTTATGTCCTTGGCCTTAGTTGCAACAACAATTGGTTCCTCGCTGTGGATGTTGGCCTTGAGTAAACCATGAGGAACAAGTGTTATAGTTCCCAACAGAAGTCTATTGACTCTGTAAACTCACTTTAAGGCAATGGAAGTCTACCCTCCAGGTGGGCAACAAGATTCCGTGCATGTGCTGATTGGTGCGGAGAGAGAATAAAGCTCCTTTGTCATGTCATGCCTGCGAGTGTAAATGTTGAGCAACCTCCTGGTAGAACTGCTATTATAGAGTATGAAAAACTGCACAAGGGTAGCGGGGAGAATTACTGTTACTCAAAAGAAAGTGATTAAGATAAGGAGAACGGAAAGTAAGCTCATGATAGTAATGAGAAATTGAAGGGAGTTTGATGCAGCAGGACCTGCATAGGGATCTCCTGCAAATCCCTAGATCTTATATTAAAGATTCATCTCTATTTTGTTTAAATCTGATAATAACAGCCTATTTGCTGAAAATCAGCTAGAAGGGTGTGTCTATATGTATATATATGTTCTTAAGGCATGGCATGAACCCCTAGGTTTGAGGCAATCAATCAAGAATCAAAGAAACATCAAGGCAACACAGGAAGAATAAACAAAGAGCTGAAACTTCTATTAACTGCAGCAAATGTTATTATATCACTCTTTGTTCTTGTTTTAAATTTTAAAGGATTTTAAACAGGATTAAAAAGCTAGATATAAATTACCTAATAATAGTCAATGGATGGTTTAAAAGGAAGAAAAAAATGCTCAGGGAAGAAGGTGAGGCTGGCCTATGCAAATGACAAGGTTTCTTTCTTTTGTCCTCATTCTGTTGCCACTTTCACCTCCCTCCTTTTTTAGGTGCCCAAAAGAAGTCTGATATTCCTGATCTTATGTGGGAGGATGTGGGTCTCATATCTTTTACTTCTATTTTGTGGAGTGGGGTTCATAAAATTGACTAGCCTAGTTTGGCGGTTGTGCCCAGCATGTTACCAACACTATGCTAGCATGGTTGGTACTAGTATGGGGTCCGATGCCAAGATGGCAAACTTTGCCTAGTAGCAATTGCTTTATTGCTGAAGAACTTTTTCAGTGCTTTGAGTCTACCAAAGGCTTTGAAGGTTGTTTGCTACTCCCCAAAATCCACTAGCTTGTTATCAAATGATCCTTAAAATCCTCTGAGTTGCTTTGGAGTTCATAAAAGCATGTGTAAGATCTTTACTTAGAGAGAAAAACTAAAGTGTGATTTATTGATAAAAACATCAAGGTACACTCAAGAGAAGAATACTTTTATTAAAGTGTGATTTGAGGGCATGCAGGTATTGATAGGGTTCTGGGACCCCTTACATCAATAAATTTTGGACCACTTGCTTACTTCTAGTCTTGAAGAAAGGACTAATCTTGGTTAATTCTGCACAAGGTGGTTACATGGCCTTCAAGGCATCTGATGGCTATATTTGCATTGCCAGTCACTGGAAGTCAATGAGATGCCTTTAGATGGTTTTCCTACTTCAATTTGGAGTAAAAATCAGGTTTCTGGCTTCTGATGGTTGTTTCCAGCCTCAGAATCTGATGGCGGGTTTCTGCTGCCTGCTACTTCGAAGGCAATTCTGTGCCACTAGAAACAGGCAGCCTGACATTGCTTCTCTATTTTATCCATAACTCTCTCATCCGAGTTCTAATTGAGGTAATTTATGATGTTTTGGAAGCTAACTCAGTATTTTATCCAATGGAACTATTTGAAGTCTAAATTCAAACTGTGTTGCCTCTGGCGAAGCCTTCTTTCAGACTGATATGTGCAAAACGGGTCTTTGGAAGGTAACGTGTGATGCATCCTTCTACCATAAATATAAAACACAAGCCTATGTGCAGCTATGAGTTTGGTGTCTAACATGTAATGACTTCTAATTTGCATCAGGAAGGTTAGGCTTCATGCTAGAAATTAAACTTGGTGCCAATTTGACTAGTCCACTAGTTTCTTAATCAAGGCTCACCATACCGGTGCATACTGCCCCATACCTGGTGTACCGGTACCAAACAAGACTCGATACAGGGGGCGTATCAAGTCTCCATGCATTGAACCAACCCCTATACTAGGCATACTGACACTATATCAGCCAAGGTCTGACGAACTAGCCTGTACCGGTCGGTTCGAACCGGTCCGGCCTGTAACCGATACGCCGGAGCAGTGAAAATTGGTATGGGACGGTTCTGTGCCAGAGACTAAGAAAATGAAGAGAAGGAGAGAGAGCGCGGGGAAGAGAGGGAGGGAGGAGACCCGTTGCTGCTATTGGAGAGCCGCGGAGGGGCGGTGGAGGCCGGGGAGGGCGGGGGAGCCTGCGGGGGCGTGGCGGAAGAAACAGGGGATGCGGCCGCGACTTTTAAATTTGAGGATTTTAAGTAAAGTCGGCACCCGATTTGCCGATTTCACTTAAATTTCCTCCGCGACATCGGCCTTCGCTGCGCCCCCGCGGGCTCCCCCACCTCCCCGCGAGCTCTGCCGCCCCCTGGCCTCCGCCGCCCCTCCGCGGCTCTCCGATGGTGGCGACGGGTCTTCTCCCTCCCTCTCTTCCCCGCACTCTCTCTCCTTCTCTTCTTCTTCCTCGGCTCCGGCGGGAAAGAGCTGACCGGTTCGTACCGGCCAGTTCCGAAATGAACCGGAACCGTACCGGTCCGATAGGCAACCGGTACGCTTATCGGATCCGGTACAACAAACCTTGGTATCAGCATAGTACTGGTACAGGGTTTGGCACTGAGATTGCAAATCTTGCTCTTAATACATTCCACAGCCATGTTAATTTGCTTCTAATGCCACATGTCTTTCAATGGTGGAATTATCAAGCTTGTACGTCACCAAAATGAACTTGTTGTCTACCACAACTAAAAATCCAATTGGAGAACTTCCTAATTCACTTTATCTCCATTTTACTCTCTTTTATGCTGCTAGTGTCTTAAATGTATTGGATAACTAAGGAAACCAGGTACCGAACTTTCCAGTTATATTAGCATTATAGGACTCTATCTTAAGTTTATGGCTTATTGTCTCACTCTCATGTGTCAATAAATTATGGTTTGCTACCTTCTCCTTTCATAGCCTCTATTTTGCTATCCACTGTTTGCAAAATCTATTGGTTTCTCCCCTAAGACTCCAAAAAAAGCACTAGTGTGGTTGTTTCTTTGGTACCACATGCTGCGTTTTTGCTGCCCTAAGAAGTTCTAATCAGTATGTGATTTATTCTCAAAGCAGGATCAACACATTATTGCCCTAGGATTTTGAAATCAGCATTTGTTGCTCTTACATATTTTTGACTATTCCTCTTGGGCATGAAATAGTATATAAGTGATATTATTGTTTTTATTTGGAAAAAACATAGATTTTATCTCCCTAAAAATTCTTCACAAATTCAAGATTTATATCAAACTTTTCCAAAAAATACTGCATTTTGTCCATATGCCTTGTTTTTGCCTCCAACTCTTATTGCTTGCCACCAACAATCGATTGTAGATCGCTGCTTGCATGATTGATGTTCTTGAGGTTCTCTTTAAAACATGGAAGCCAATCATCACATTTAGCTTGGGTCATCATTGAAGCGTTGCAGATCTGAAGCCTTGATTTAGGATCTTGGATGCTTAAATACTACTTTATGCATTATGTTTTTCTTTTCAAACTCTAAATCTAAAATTAAATTTCAAAGTTGTACAAATGGATATAATTGAAGCCAAGGACTCTAGTCACGGTGAGATATCCTGCGGGACACTGGGATGGGGTACCATCCTGACTGTGGGAACAAAACCATCCTGCCATTGTCTTAGCATCCCAATCAGTACATCTTGGGACATCCCCTATCTCAAGTATTAGGATGGGCCGGGATGGTGGCGCATCTCCTTCCATGGAAAACCGCAACAACCCCATCCCACAGGATTTAAAACCTTGATTGAAGCACCTGCAGGTATGAAGTTCTAAAACAGGTACCACCCTAAGTGGAATTTCTCAGCTGCTATGCACTCAAACAATGCTCCTTCATTTAAAAAGATCCATAGTCCTAATCATGCTTTGAAGGTTGACATTTTTCAATAGGCTCTATTCCTTCTTATTGTTTTTATTTATTAAACAGTGATATTTTAACTCATTACATTTCGTTTTAACTTGATGCAACGTGAAAATGTGCCATACACTGCAATGCAAGTGCCTGCAACTATTAGAACAGTAGATCATGCCATTGCTCTAAGTTTCCATTCTTTCAATCTAAACATCAACTTAGATGTGACAGAATGTTCAGACCTCACTTAACCAATAATACAATTCGAAACATAGCTTGCCATTTCCATGTAGAAAGAGGAATAAGACTTCAAAAGGAAAAAAGCAACATGCCTCATGAAATAGCCATGTTCTGTTGCAATCTCAAGCTTCTTGCATGGAGAAAATTACTTTTCCGATCTATCCATTCCCTTGCCATCAGCAGTCAAAGCTACATTACTCCTATCTGAAAAAAGGGTGTTGTTGATGATCTAATAACTTCAGCATTTGCTGTCTTGTTAATGGATGTCTAGTTTGTCACTGCTATCGTATCTGAACAATATATGCCAATTCTTAGGCTTATTGTAAGTTGAAACTTGAAGCAAGAGCATTCACATTGCATTTCCTGAAATTGGGGTTGAGTGCCACCATCTTGAACCAAATGTTAAACAAATAGCTGAACATCATCCTGTGAAATGGTTACTGCAAGTACTCTTCATGCCTTGCAATAAGTACCTTGACCTTTAGGCCACATTCTAGGTGCTAGCATACCTATGTTGCTTTCTATTTCACCACTGCCAGAGCTGCTCCAGTTCCAACCTCTGCCTCAGCTCAGAGGCCAAAACTCAAGGTTTGGGTCAAATGCTGCTACTTTGTAATGGGACTGTAAGAATGGCACCAACTATAGGTTACCTCCATGGGCCTCCTGATGACAACATTGTCCCCACTCCCCACCATAGCGGTGATGGAAAGATGTAGTCAAAGGACCACAAGGAGCAGCCATGCACATCTCCTTGGCCAGTCATTGCTAGTTAAAGAAAAGTCAGCATAAACAAGTTTTTTCTGCCTTTTTCAGGCGATTAGTTAGGCAATTTTTGTTTTCTTTAGCTATAAGATTTCTATATTGTGATAGGATTTACTTTGCTGACTTTTAGAGACTGTTTTGGAAGTTTCTTCTTGCGTTAATTTGGGCTGCAATTAGGCGCCAGATAGGTGTTAATCTAGGAAGCATGGATACAGACAAGATGCAGATATGATACAATATGTTGAAAATGTAGGATATGATATGGCTAGGATACGATCTTAAATTGACGTTTAAGAGTCAAACTTTGGATGGCCAAGAAATCATCTTCAAATTAAAAGGATATGATTGATTTCTTTCTGTTTTAGGAGTCCTAACAGGATTCAAAGAGAGGGATGCAGCCAACAATAGTTGGGCGGGCCTTGCCACTATTCTTTTTGCTTTTTTAATTATTTCTAGTTTAGGAGTCCTAGTGATGTAAGAAAAGGTGTCCGGCTGAGGCTGTAAAATATATTTGTATGCAGGTCTGGGAATATCGTTGCTTGGTCATTCCTTGGCCTTATGAGTCTAATCGGGTGTACGTGCCTAGTTTTGGGTTTTCTAAGCCAAAATAGATCGCATGCTTTCAGACTGCATCCTGACCTTTTGCCTATCTTTTCATTCCCTTTTATGAGCTGCTGTTTGCTTTTTTGGGGGGCTTCCCAGACAGGAGGATATGGCTGCTTTTATGGTCTCAATCAAGCATCCATTTTTCCATGGCAGTCTTTTGGATTCTTTGGGCACCAACCATAGTGGTATGTTTATGGGATTACTATATACTTATTACCATGTTATATGGAATTTTCATGCGATATTTTATTTTTCATTTTAAATTTTGTAAAAGATATATGCTGCATTCTTGAGACTAGTGATCTAATATATATACATTATTTTTGGAATGTTGTACTGTTGGGTTGAAAGCAAGCATACATTTATGTTCCATGTTTCAACTTACTAAAATCTTAGCTCAGGACATGCCAATTTTGTATCTCAGACTCTTATTTGTGAAGTCGTATACCTTATTTCTATTAACAATGTGAACTTTGTAGATATTAGATTATAGTGCCTTTTTTCCTTTTTTTAGTTAATGTGGTTCTTTTAACATCGTTCACAAAAAAATGTCATGTTCAGGGCTTCTGTGATTTTTTGCTTTTGGTTATCAATATTATATTTCATTTTAGATGATCATTCTTGTGGGTTGGATGAATTGTGGAACAAAAAAGAAATGAAGTTTTACATTGTGAGGCCACCATGAGATGGTAACTCATTGATTTGTAAAGCATGCAACAATATGCTACGATGTTTAGGCTCAACACAACCAGACTGCATTCCATCATGATTTTACAAAACAATGTGAATATCAAAGGGGCTTTATGTCAGGTAGCTATCCTACACATCTGATTGATGAGCTATATTTTAGGACTTCATGCATTTTCTATATGGTTTTGATATAGCTTGGAGATCTCCAAAGGCTCATCAGAGCTAGCAATTATTGTAACGGAAAACGATCTTAGTAAACTCAGCAAACAAGAGTTTTCTCAACAATTTATGAATTTCAAGGATTTAGTTCCCTCGAAAAAAAAACTGTTGCGAGGATTTGATTTGCTTGATCTAAATATCTTATTGCTTATTTCCTAAGTTTTTATACACTCAGTGACATGGGAAAGTGGGGACTCAAACTGGAACATACTTTGATGGATCTTAATTATTAGCTGGGTGGTTATCGTAAACCTGTTTGCAATTTGCTGTTTGAAATGTTGATTCAACACTTCTTTGCATTATGACGTTGGGCATAATTAATTGTACAGCTATTAGCTGAAGAGCAAAAACAAAATAATAGGTTATGGCCTAGTCTAATGCAGAGTCAATTGCATGCTTGTGTTAGGATAAAGATTCTAAAATAGGACATTCAAATGCAAGGTGAAGAATTTGTTAACTGAGGTTTCAACCAACATTGTTCATAATCTTTGGAAGTGCATTCTAATATCTTTCTAGAGTACTAGAATGATCCTTTTGGATTCTATGCATATCGAGAAGTTTTAGTATAGGTTTCTTTTAATTTTATACCAGTGACCATGCTTAGATTTGTGGTACAACTTGCTCAAGATGGATATGATGCAAGAATGCCATTTCTGATAGTTTACGGAGTACTGGTTAACTACATGAACTAGTTCAGAACTGGCAGTTGTCTAGAGGAATGTTTTATAGCAACAACATTAGGTGCTGCCTGTACCATCTTTCACTATGTTTGTTGTTGAAGTCTTGACATAGTTGATAAGATCCATCAGTTTAGACCTAACGCATCTTCACTCCAGTGCATTTATCACAAGTAACCAAAATAAAGCATCCAGATTAGGATTTTTCCCAGAATATACTGAAACATATTGTTCACTTGTCAGAATTATAGATTGTCTAATTAAATCATTTGATGATGTTAAATTTTGTAAGATTAAAAGTTCCAGTGATATAGATCAACAGAAAATTTTCTTTAAAAATCCATTTTAGAAGCTTGGTGCTGTATTCCAACATTCCATGTAATTGAACAAGTCACATAGAAAGATAAGTAACCAAAAGACATCCCATTTGTAGATTTTATTGAAATTCATGTTATCTGTGACACAATATTTTCTCGCAACCTGCTTGACATGTTACTTGATTGCATAATATTGGAATGACCAATTAAAAAAAATTACATCATGAGCAGTCATTTGAAGAATTATTAGCCTGTCCATATGCATGTAGGTTTGATTTTATAAAAACTGAACTCCGTTCTTTTTTCTTTTCTTTATTTCAGGCAGATGGGAGGGAGGTTCATTTATCTCGATTGTACCCATGTTTCATTGGCTCAAGAATGCTTGGTAGCACTGCTTTTCCGTGGTTCTTTGGTGGGATATCATGGCTCCACAATGAAGAATACCTCACAGCTGCATATGTTGTCGCTGGTTTATTTTTGTTAATTGTATCTTATGATTATCAGGTACTGCAAGTTAAACCTGGAACCAAGGTTCGCCGTACCGGTACCGAACCCCGTACCGGTGCCGCATTAGTATAGGCGTACCGAGTGTCGGTACGGTACCGTACGCTCGGTACCGACCATACCGACATTGGTGTACCGATACCGGTACCCATCGGTATGAGTACGGTACGCTCGGTACCGATCGGTACCGACCGGTACAGCGAACCTTGCCTGGAACCAATATATAACCAAGCTCAAAGTTCTGTCTGATTCTATAACAGACTTGATATTTTTTAGTATTTACTGTCAACAGGAGATTGGTGTTCTGGTAATGCTGTTCTGTGTCTACCATGCTTGTGTTGGCTTCATTTTACCTTCACTTGCAAGATTGAGGACAATGTGAGCCAATACTTACTTTCTCACCTATTGAGTTTCCATTTAAAGGTTTCATTGGTAAATCTCATTCTGCCACTTGAGCAGGTACGTCCCAAATGAACTGCGAGGGGCCATGATAAGCTTCTCCTTGGCACCAGCAAGTGCAGCAGTTCTCTTAGCTCTGATACAAGTTTGTTCCATTATCTCTCACCTCTTTAGAAACCTTGGTTTAGATTGTGGAAGCATCATTATATCTTGATTGAAAGCTTTATAGATATGATAATGCAAGAAATTCTGTTAACTGTAGGGCGGTTATCGTCAGAACCTTGCAAATGCCATGATTATGGCGCTTGCAGCGCTTGGGCTGTTAGCTGCTGCTGGTTGCATTCATTTACTGACATTGTGGAGAAAACAACCACGCCCCAATTGGCATAAACCTTAAGCACATGATTGGATTTGACCCGGGAAAGGGTGGATGGGCTGCATGCAGATTGTCCCCCCTGCTAGCATCACGCTGTTTGGAGTCCAAGGTACTCTCAGTTCAGTGGTTTTTGCAGCATCATCCTGTCATGGGGCAGGTTATAGGCTTCAATATTGCTAAGATTGCGAGATTTAACTGCTTCTAAACTTTACTGATACTGACACTAACTAGCACAGACAAAGGCGTCCAAAAGAGTGATGATTATGTGGCCGTAAAAGATGATGGAAACCTATATGAAAGAGTACCCACGAGATGATATATAAACGGCAGAGTTGGTGGAGCTCTGGCGTTACACATAACATACACCTATCCTTGTTTCACAGGGGCAGATCAAGTTTATGTCTGCGCATAGTTCTGTATGGAATGACAACACAATGTTTTCGTGACAATTATAACAAGGTTTGAAATTCTTTACCATGAAGACAAAAAATAACTTAGTGCTTGCTACTACTTTCCCAGATGCTTCAAATATTCAGCTGATAGCGAAACATGCAGTTTTGTAAGTATTACAAGCCAAATTACTATCCAATTGCCCCCATTTGTTTTCTATAACCTGCATGAGAGAGACCTGAAGCAGCACACTTTGTTATTGAAGTGGTTGCTTTGGTAGAAAGAATGCATCAGTTACTAGAAATTGTTTTATCTTATTATTCAAACATAAGAACCTATCATTCTTATTGAAATCGACAGAAAAACTCGAATTACAATGGTGGTCCTGGTTCATTAAATATAAACTGATATGAACCGGTATTTGACTCGGGCAACTATGATAGAGGGTAATATCATGAGTATTTCTTCATTGGCTGAAGGGCGGCGTGATATCTTGAGTTTGATTCCTCGTGTGAGTATATTAGGTAATTTTTCTCACAGGACTACCCGGGATAAAAAAAGAAAGGAAAATAAGGAAATTTGAACGTGATTCAGGTTTTTGTCATTCTGGGAAAGTGGAAGTGGAAGCCATCCTAAATACGCCATTAAAAAAGAATTGATGTAACCTTATAGTGTTTTTATCAAACCCACCATAAAATTATGAATTAATAAAAAGTAAGCGGACCTGACCCATTATTGAATAATAACTATATCAGCTATTCTGATATTTATTATTTCATCATACCCCACTTGACGGAAAGTGTCCGACGAGGGACCCTCGATGCTTTAGTCAGATGCTGGTCTTGGGGTTTGGAAATGGCAAAATAGCAGCAAGACAATGGAGTCAAGAGAACTTAACTAATGATCTCTTGGAGTGTGCTTTATATAGACAAGGGCCTATATCCATCACCGAGCAAATCGGATATATGTGGTGGTCGTTTGGTAACAACCCGCACATCTCGCTTAAGCATCACATTCGAGCATCACACTTGTGCGGATTGCTTGCACATCGCGTGCATAAGGATACTGCACATGATTGTAGGCTGAACTATCACCAACTAAAGAAGAGTTTAAAATTGGGGAAATTAACTCCCCACCCTCCGGATGACTCGGGTATAACAAACCGTCCCTGTTGACCGAAAATGAAACTTTCGGTCCAACGGCTCTCGAAAATATAATTCCCGATCCCTGGGAGGAAAAATGTCTCAAGAAAATGTGCCGAATATGCCCCGATCCATGCCAACGCCAGTGTTTTGAAGGCAGGAAATTGAGACGTTTGGAGTTTCTGTAATCCCTGGCCAACGGAAGAGGAGTTTCGGTTTGAAGGCGGGAGGAAGTAAGTCGTTTGGAGTTTCCGTAATCCCTGTTCGCGTGGCCAACGGAAGCCATATTCGGTTTGAAGGCGGGGGAAGGTGACCGTTGGAATTCCAGAGAAGACTTTGGAGCTCCACAAGCATAGTCCTCTGTTTTTTGAGGTTCCAACGGACTGTATGCCAGTTGGGGGCCAACGAAGGCTTTTTGGTTTGAAGTCCTCTATTCTTTGGAGCTCCACAAGCATAGTCCTCTGTTCTTTGAGGTTCCAATGGATTGTATGCTTATCGGGGGGCCAACGGAAGGCTTTTTGGTTTGAAGTCCTCTGTTCTTTGGAGCGACACAAGCATAGTCCTCTGTTCTTTGAGGTTCCAACGGATTGTATGCTTATCGGGGGGCCAACGGAAGGCTTTTTGGTTTGAAGGCGGGAGAAGGTTACCGTTGGAAATCCAGAGAAGAGTTTTGAAGGCGGGAGAAGAGTCTGTAGGGCCTGTTTGCCACACCTATTTGCCGTTAGAAACCTTGAAGCTACTACATTTGGCTGCGGTAACTGGAGTTGAGAGAGAACTCCATTTTTCTGTTTGAACTCCATCCGGCAAGCAGATTATATGCAGATTACCCATCTGTTTGAACTGGAGTCTTGTCTTCTTTGATAAACAGATTACCCATTTGTTTCCCATCTTGTTTCGTTTTGCCATAGGGTGTGGGGAATTAAGATCATGTTTTCTTTGTTTATGAATGCCCTGTTCTGCTCCAGTGTGCCATCTTCTTCCATTTTGCCTTAGGGTGTGGGGAATTAAGATTAGGTTTTTTGGGAGTTCATGAATGCTCTGTTGTGCTCCACTCTCCCTTTAACTCTGTTTTAACAGAGATATTTTGCTGAGGTGCCTCTGATTCTGCACTCTTCGTCTGACTTTGTTATAACAGAGCTGAGCTCCAAGAATTGTCTCCAAATCATTTGTGCTGATCCCTCCTATTTTCATTATCATGGCTTCAAAGAACAGTAGTAGCCCGGTTTTCATGGCCATTTGTTGTTACGGTAGCGAAGCTGTTATTATTTCCATCTGTGAGGACACAACTCTTAATCAAATTTTCAAGGAAATAGTGGAAAGGTGGAGACATTTATCTTCTACAATGATAGAAATTAAGTTTTATATTCCAAACAAATCTAGAATGCTTGTTACGCTCATGAGCGATAAAGATGTTCATAACATGCATCAAATACATGTGAACTTAAATGCGGCAGTGATCGAGATGGTTGTTACTCATTCTCCAAGCTTGATCGAAGCTGCTGATGTAGTAATCAATACCAGGTATTCCATATTTGAAATTTTATTTTGTTCATTTGAAGCTAAAAGAACATTAATAAGTGTGCTGAAATTATGTTTATCGTTTTGTATGGACAGTGGCTCATCCCATGGTGCTGAAATTAGTTGGAGATCCAAAAATATTTCAAAGAGTAGCTCAAGTAATTTTGTCCAAGTTGTTGAAGAAACGAGAGCTGCAATTGAAGAGGAAGGAAGTCAAAGAAATTCGTTGGATGCTTGGAAAAGCTGTATTGAGGGCGTTGGTCAGGAGTTCACGAATGTCGAAACTCTTCGTGACGCCATTCGCAACTTTTGTATCGCAAATTGCAGAGATTTTGTGTTCATGAAGAACGATCATGAGCGAGTTACTGTGGAATGTGCATATGAAGAATGTGAATGGCGTATCCATGCTTCTCGACTTGGTAATGGTGAAAAGTTTGCAATTAAAAAAATGAACGGTAACCATACATGTGGAGGAGGGATGCAAGTCCGGTCGCATCCGAAGGCTTCGAAACGTTGGGTTTCGAACATTGTTAAAGATAAACTTCAAGATATGCCATTATATAAGCCGACTGACATTGTAAAAGATATTCGTCGGGAATATGGTGTTCAATTGCCGTATCATCAAGCTTGGCATGGTAAGGAGCTGGCTATGAAGGAGATTTATGGTGATAGATCACTATCTTATGACCGAATTTGGTGGTATTGCGACGCCATTATTCAAACCAACCCCGACAGCATTACAGAGTACGAAACAATTGAAGGTCGATTCAGACGTCTGTTCATTTGTTTTCATGCTTCACTATTGGGTTTCATAAAAGGATGTCGACCTCTAATTTTTATGGATGGGACATTTATAAAACATAAGGATGGAGGCGTATTGCTTGGCGCCACTGCCAAAGATGGCAATGATGATATGTTTCCTATAGCTTATGGTGTGGTAGATACAGAAACTGATGAAAACTGGGAATGGTTTTTCCGGATTTTCAAAGAAGCTATTCATAGTTGCAGTGCGTATCATGGTCAAAAGTTCACATTTATGACAGATAGACATCAGGAAATTATTAAATCGGTGCCGAAGTACTTTCCTGGTTGCTACCACTCATATTGTATTCGTCATGTGAAAGAAAACTTTAAGAATCAGGTTTGCATCATAATATTGTAAATAATTTTAAGTAGAAAGTATCTAAGTAATATACCATCCGGTATGTCTGATATTTAATTGTGATCGCAGGTGCTTGTCCATTATCGTGCAGCTGATAGAAAGAGGCTACTTGATTTACTAAATGCTGTTGTGTATACTCCAAGGCTTAATGTTTTTCAAAAGCTAATTGGGAAGCTTACATCAGAAGCCCCTGGTGCTTCTACCTTTCTCCTACATGCCAACCCCGAGCATTGGGCAAATGCAATTTTTCCAGGTCCACGCTGGGGCACTATGACATCTAACGTGGCTGAGTGTTTTAATAGTTGGATCTTGGAGGTTTGTCATCTGCCCGTCCCTCAGATGGTTGACCATATCAGGCTTCAAATTATGCAGATGATGCATGAACGGCGTAATCAAGGATATAGCATTCAAACCCACCTATGTCCAGATGCTGAGAAAGTGTTACATAAAAATGCAGAAGACGGTCGGAGATTATCCGTGTTTACGTCCAACATAATGATATATGACGTAAAGGATACAAACTACTCATGCAAAGTTGACCTTCAGAATTGCAGCTGCTCTTGTGGCGAGTGGCGAATCTTCGGCATGCCATGTTAGCATGCTTGTGCTTGCATCGAGAAGGCCGGCAGATCCTTGTACCAATTGACTGACATTTGGTTCCAAGCTGAATTGTATAGAGCAACATATGCCGAAGCAATTAGTCCAATTCCTGATATTGAGGAGCCACACAGTGCATTTGAAGAGATTCACATTCTACCCCCTATGACAAAGACACGTCCTGGCAGGCCTAAAAAGAAGAGAAGACCTTTTCAAGTTGAGTTAGTACGTGATATGAGATGTGGACGATGCGAGAAGCTTGGGCACAACAGAAGGACATGTAATGAGGTCATACTGTAAATAATATGGTGCTATAGTTTACATTGAAGGTATGGAACACCTTTGGCACACCTTTTGCACACCCTTGGCACACCTTTGGCACACCATGGTATACAGTTTCAATCCCATGGCACGCCATGGCACACCATGTATTCTTATTATACATGGCATTATACACCATGTTTTTCTAATAGAAATCTGAAGAAGAAAAAAAAACATCGCTTTTAGCTCTGTGCACACAATTACCTGTTACCTGCACTCAGATATGGTTTCTATGCACACAGTTACCTGTTACCTGCACTCAGATATGGTTTCTGTGCACACAGTTACCTGTTACCTGCACTCAGATATGGTTTCTGTGCACACTTAAAACTTAAGCAATCTGATTTTTTTCCCTTTACTTATCTGGTACTTTCAGATTCGAGATGGTCTGAAAGTGGTGCAATTGCAATGGCCCACATGTTTATCGATGGTGCAGTCGAGTATGTATGCCTAACCTTTCATGTTTATGTTTCTTTTTCTTTCAAGTTCACATTACTTATATTTGGTAAATTTTTCCATTGTCGTCGCAGATGGGGAAGGATGTGGTGACGTTGTAGTAAAGGAAGACCTTTTGAAGTAAAGGAAGTTGATTGTTGATGTTGTCAACTAATTCAAATTTTGGATTATTTCAGAATTTATCAATGTGGAATACTATTAAGTTCCTTTTTCAACTTAATTTGTTGATATTAGCTGATGCTATGCCTTTTTGGGTGGCTGATTTATGTGGAGAGACCTTCTGTTGACTGGAATTGTTCAGAGAAAGCTTTTTAGGGCTAACTATAATATTTGATCTATAAACATGGTGTGCCATGGCACATGGCACACAGTTTCAGATCCCCTGGCACACCAGTGTTGCTTGGTTGATTAAGCTTGAAACATACTTAACAAACCATGGCACACAGTAAATTAACCCCCAAACATAGTTTTCTGCTCTGTCTACACAGTTTATCATTTACTGCACACAGATATGATTTCTGTGCACACAGTTTATCGTTTATTGCACACAGATATGATTTCAGTGCACACAGTTTATTGCATATAGATATGATTTCTATGCACACAGTATACCCACCTCGTACGTCTTTATGTGAAGATTTGTCAAAGCTGCGCAGTTAAATAAAAAGGTGTGTGGTAATTTAGGATTCGATATATATAATGCCATCATTCGACAAACTTTCACAATCATGTTGTTTTGTACCAGCTTGAACACCTAGCTTTCTAACTCATTGAATTATGTATGGTGGAATATGAAGCTCTGAAGATTACGCTGCAAATAACCCCATTCTGGATAGGATTTTTGAGGAAGCATGGCCAATATGAAGAGTCACAACTGTGGCTTCATTTTTTTATCTACTTTGTCAGTATTATCCTTTAGTGTGATACTCCACATCATCTAGTTATTTCAGTCAAATGGACTTGCATGGAGGCACACTTTTTGCACACCCTTGGCACACCTTTCGCACACCATGGCATACAATTTCAATCCCATGGCACGCCATGGCACACCATGTATTCTTATTATACATGGTATTATACACCATGTTTTTCTAATTGAAATCTGAAAAAGGAAAAAAGAACACCGCTTTTAGCTCTGTGCACACAGTTACCTGTTCCCTGCACTCAGATATGGTTTCTGTGCACACTTAAAACTTAAGCAATCTGATTTTTTTTCTTTACTTATCTGGTACTTTCAGATTCGAGAAGGTCTGAAAGTGGTGCAATTGCAATGCCCCAAATGCTTATCAATGGTGCAGTCGAGTATGTATGCCTAACGTTTCTTTTTCTTTGCCTTTCTAAAATGTATTTATGCTGCAAGTTCACATTACTTATATTTGGTAAATTTTTGCATTGTCGTCGCAGATGGGGAAGGCTGAAGTACAGGAAGTTGATTGTTGATGTTGTCAACTAATTGAATTTTGATCTATATACATGGTGTGTCATGGCACACCCTTGGCACACAGGGACTGTGCAAGTATGATCCTTGAATTTCAGAGAACTGATGCCAAAAAGGCAACAAAAATTACCTACGAGAAATTCCTAAGATTGGATCACAACAGCGTTGCTGCAATTAAAGCCATGGATAAGCTTCCTTTATAATTTGAGTTGTAATATGTAAATTTTTGAGTTTACAAAAGAAATTGTGTTATGAAAGACAAACTTAATTTTCATTGTATGCCCTTGTGTGTTTACAGTTCGGTTTGGCAATAGCCCTCAAAGATTCTCTCCATGGCTCATACTCGATTATGCTTGAAACACACTTAATTAACCTTGGCACACTAAATTAACCCCCAAACACAGTTTTCTGCTTTTTGCACACAGTTTATCGATTACTGCAAATAGATATGAGTCATGTGCACACAGTTAAGTTAAGCATTCCCTAATATGTAGAAATAATGGAATCAGTTAATATGACGTCATAGTCATAGCATATAGGCTGCTCTTGTCACGCACGTTTCCGCGAGTACTTAACCTTGAATGGTGAGTGTCGAATAACCTTACGACACAATTGCTCATGCCATGGCACACCATGGCATACAGTTTCAGATCCCATGGCACACACTAAATTAACCCTTAATATAGGCTGTTCTTATAACATGGCTCATACTCGATTATGCTTGAAGCACGCTTAATTAACCTTGGCACACACTAAATTTATCCCCAAACACAGTTTTCTGCTTTTTGCACACAGTTTATCGATTACTGCACACAGATATGAGTCATGTGCACACAGTTAAGTTAAGCATTCTGATTTATGTAGATTATGGCGCATACTCGATTAAGCTGGAAACACACTTAATTAACCTTGGCACACACTAAATTTACCCTCAAACATAGTTTTCTGCTCTGTGCACACAGTTTATCGTTTACTGCACACAGATATGAGTCATGTGCACACATTTAAGTTAAGCATTCTGATTTATGTAGAGTATGGCGCATACTCGATTAAGCTGAAAACACACTTACTTAACCTTGGCACACTCTAAATTTACCCCCCAAACATAGTTTTCTGCTCTGTGCACATAATTTATCGTTTATTGTATACAGATATGAGCCATGTGCACACAGTTAAGTTAAGCATTTTCTAATATGTAGAAATAATGGAATCAGTTACAACGACGTCGTACACACTTATTATTGTAAGCCTAGAGCATGGCACATACTTGATTAAGCTGGAAACATACTTAATTAACCTTGGCACACACTAAATTTATCCCCAAACATAGTTTTCTGCTCTGTGCACACAGTTTATCGTTTACTGCACACAGATATGAGTCATGTGCACACAGTTAAGTTAAGCATTCTGATTTATGTAGAGTATGGCGCATACTCGATTAAGCTGGAAACACACTTAATTAACCTTGGCACACACTAAATTTATCCCCAAATACAGTTTTCTGCTCTGTGCACACAGTTTATCGTTTACTGCGCACAGATATGAGTTATGTGCACACATTTAAGTTAAGCATTCTGATTTATGTAGAGTATGGCGCATACTCGATTAAGCTGGAAACACACTTAATTAACCTTGGCACACTCTAAATTTACCCCTAAACACAGTTTTCTGCTCTGTGCATACAATTTATCGTTTACTGCACACAGATATGAGCCATGTGCATACAGTTAAGTTAAGCATTTCCTAATATATAGAAATAATGGAATCAATTACAACGACGTCATACACACTTATTATTGTAAGCCTAGAGCATGACACATACTCGATTAAGCTGGAAACATACTTAATTAACCTTGGCACACACTAAATTTACGCCTAAACATAGTTTTCTGCTCTGTGCACACAATTTATCGTTTACTGCACACAGATATGAGTCATGTGCACACAGTTAAGCTAAGCATTCTGATTTATGTAGAGTATGGCGCATACTCGATTAAGCTGAAAATATACTTAATTAATCTTGGCACACACTAAATTTACCCCCAAACATAGTTTTCTGCTCTGTGCACACAGTTTATCGTTTACTGCACACAGATATGAGTCATGTGCACACATTTAAGTTAAGCATTCTGATTTACGTAGAGTATGGCGCATACTCGATTAAGCTGGAAACACACTTAATTAACCTTGGTACACTCTAAATTTACCCCCCAAACACAGTTTTTTGCTCTGTGCACACAATTTATCGTTTACTGCACACAGATATGAGTCATGTGCACACAGTTAAGTTAAGTCCTTAATGAGCAACTAATTTTTGAGTCCTCAGATTGTGATCAAGCAAAACATGGATGATTGTCAGTTTATCGTTTACCTGGAAACAGAAGGGCCCAAAACATCTCACTGTCATGGCCTTTGGAACACAAACAAAGATGTTCTCCATTTTGCACACAGTTACAATATAAACGACAGTTTCAATACTATCTGATTTTTGACCTGTACTTCCCATGGCACACAATCATATGATAGCGGCACGGCATGGCACAATTAACATATGTAACTAGACATTTTATAAATCATTACAACCAATTTAGAGCACGACAAGATAGACAATAATGCCAATCATCTCAATAATACAAATGTATTCATCATAACTGTCTCATTGTCACATTACACAAAAAAAGAAAATGTAGGAATAGGTTGCCTGCTTTAATCTCTCTTTCTACATATCTTCTCATACCAATTCTAGAAACTATCATTTGTACTGCAATGGTCATTCAACAAAATATTGCCTGCAACCCAGCTCCTGTATAAAGAGGGATCCTTGAACTGTTCCAGCAATGGTCTCGAAGTGCCCCGTGTCAGTACCTCCGCATACATGAGCAAGTATACCCCGCAGTCGGGAGTATCCGGCATTTGCTGTGGACACTCTCGAATTTCATGAATGACAGTTTCCGGGATATGGTATCCTACGCGGTCGCTTAGCCAAAATCGCAGAAATGATGCCTACATGGATGCGCAGAATATATTATTTTTAATGTACTTGTGAATACAAAAAAAAATGTAACAAATCTTTCAACTGACACTCACAAATTTAATAGTATCGTTTGCATCATTGAAGCTTCACATGGAATTGTAGCATTGAAAACACTACTGCTTCAAGTCCAAAACAAGTAAATACCAATGCCATCCCGTATTCATTGGAATGAATAGATATTTACAGTTTTGGAGATCGCAAAGTTCTATGTCCCCTAACTATTTTATAATACTAGGCTGCAAGGACTGTAAAATACTTTTGGTAACATTAGCAGTTATCTCACCAATGCACAATAGATGTCGATTCACGGCAGCCTACAAAATTTATTATGTCAGAATACACATAATTTGTAGGAGAGTCTTAAAATTTTTGGGTGATTCAGAACCTGTATTTCACAGCGCAAGAATATAGATGGGTTATCAACGGACTCAGTGTTTTCTCGATGCCAAAGCTCCATGACACGAAAGTAAATGTTGATGACCTGCATTTATTAAAAGAACTTCATCAAATAGAACCGTCAATATAAAATTATGTGAGATATATGTCTTCAATTAACCTACATCACTGCGTAGTGGCCCATCATGTAGGAGCTGCTCTATAGCATCACCGTTGCATGATGGTTTCAAAGTATCTGCATCCTCCCAAATGGTGTGCCTACAAAATTCATTCCAATGTTTAAGCTACTTACATAGTGATAAATGTGAAATTGCAAACATAATTTAGGTAACTTACTCCATGTGATTTTCTTGAAGGAAGAAATCAATAGCTTCTTCATGGTACATAGGGAGTACACCTTCCTCCTTCCCGTAATACATATGTTTCCTTGCCATTTTCAGTTTACTCTTTGGCGTCTCCACTCTTTCAACATCAATGAATTTAGTGGTTTCTTCTAAAAGCTAAGTGAAATGAAATGAGAATACAACAATTTTTGTCATGCCCCGGACCCGGATCCGTGACACGGCCGTGCTATTGCCGACTACCGCCCACAATAGCACGCAGCCTCATACCTGGGTAACAGGGTAGTCAAACCAACCGAATCTTTTCATATGAAAGCATTCTTAGTACAACATGCTGGTCAGTACCCAAATACAGAGCTTCTATGTAGTTTATGTACACAAAAGTATACTTGCTTTACCCTAAAAGAAAGAAGCCCTGATACCAAACTAACGTGTCTCTGGCAGCTATCAGTGGTAAGGATCTGAAAGAAAAAGTAAATGAACGGATATGAGCTACACGGCTCAGTAAGTAATCATACATAATCTTACCGGATCGAACATAATGGTAACCATGTTTATGCAGGATTTGAGAAGCTGACATGCGTATTATCTCACAATTTATCATGGCAAAATATGTATGCTTCGAAAACAAAGCAGTATTTTCAGTCAAACAGAATTTTCATAAAACGTAAGAATTCATGCGATTAGCATCATTTAAAGGAGATAGCGGTTATAGCAAAATACAACATTTCATAAGGATATATTCAAAAAACCCATTGTAAAACAATGTATGCTTTGGCCAGGCACGTTCATAAATATCACGGTCCGCCTGCGCAGGGCACGTGACTATCGGGCCCACATGAGGGGGAAACACGGGGCTCCCCTGCCAGATGTTGGCCGGTTCCGGGGCTTCACGCAAGCGTCCTTCACCCCTCACCGATTTTGCTTCTTCCCAAAAACGCATCTGCAGGATTTGGAAGCACCCGCCTCATATACCCAGGCTCTGAAACGAGCCTCATGATCATGCTTCAAATATCATTTTCATAAAGTATGCATAAGAAACCGTGCCCCCGGCATGCCGTGGTCCATTCTCTCGGATGCTACTGCGAAGTCCATTCGGCCACTGGCGGGGCCAGCTAGTCATTCTCGGCCACTAGCAAGGCCAGCGAAGTTATTCTCGGCTACTAGCAAGGCCAGTTCAGTTGCATTCGATCGGTAGCATCTTTGAGCCCATTATAGTGCCTCTTGGCTAGATAGTATTTCGTTATACTAACTTGCATGCATGATTAAAATATAAGTATAATCATGGTACCTACATGGCCATAGTTTATGAGATTAGGCAAGTTGCTTATCCATCATAACATATCATGCATGAATTACACTTTAAAAACTTAACAAACATAGTACTCATATGATCCACAATAAGATTAAAATAGATTACTTACTTTTCTCACCAATCATGTATACAATTCAAATTGTATGAAAAACACTGGTTCATCTTATAAAACGTAATACAGGATCTACGATAAGATTAAGATAGATTACTTACATCAATTCGCTTTCCAAATTGCTCAAGTCCAGGTGACAAATCCTTAATCACCTAAAACAACATCATAGGGTTTACATTATTCCCCATTTATTTATTATAAAATCTCTTAGTTCATCATACTATGAACTTACTTGCTTGGATCCTATCCAAGAATTTGGCCCAAGTCCAATTTGAAGCCTTTGGGGTTCGATTTAAAACCAAATTGGGTCCATATGGTTAATTAGGCTTTTAATGACAGGGTTGGGCCTGATTTAAGACTAAGTCCATCCTCTTTCAGCCAATTAGGCCCTCTGTCAATTTAATTAGCTTGGACTGGGCCTAATTTAAAATTAATTGGGCCTGCTGGGATTACTATTGCATAAATGGGGTTCAGACCTAGCTCAATTGGGCTTAATTTAACCCATTTCATTCAATTGGGCTCGGTTCAGCTCTTTTTGGGTTTGGATTTAGCCCAATCTACTTAATTTGGGTTCATTCAGGCTTGATTGGGTTCAGATTCAACACCAATTAGGCTTAATTGACCCGTTTAACTCGATTGGGCTTGAATCAATCCTTCATCGGATTCACCCAAATCGAATTAAAGAATTTAGGCCTAACGGGTTTCGGATCCGGACTCGGATCCGACCCGCTAGGCAGACCCGTTAAGGGTCCTTTCCAGGGGGTTCCAGAGGCTTCCGCCTCTTTCGCGCGCCCCTCTCCCTTCTTCGGCCTCTCCATCTCCCATCCGCCGCCCCCCCTCCTTCCGCCTTCACCGAACCCTCCCCGGCCTCCTCCTTTCTCGGTGCCTTTCTCCTTCTTCCCTCGCCGCCTTCCGGTTCTTCCCCTCCTCTCGCAGGCGGCCGGAGAGGCGAGGCTCCCGATCCACCAGCCCGGAGTGGTGCTTCCCTTTCGGGGCGGCGGCGGTGGGAGGCCGGCTCTTCCCTCTTCTCCGAAGTGGTGCCGGAGGAGAGGAGAAGAGCTGGGAGGTGGGATCGAGGCCGATCTCCTCCGGGAGAACTTCACCGGCTCCGACCACGGTGAGGTAAGGCTGTGGTCCGAGGTAAGTACCCCCTTTTTTTTTTGTTCTTCTTCCTCTTCCGTTTTCTTCTTCTCCCTTTTTCCCCCTTTTTCTTGTGGAAGTCGCGCCACCACCTCTCGGCCGGCGGAGAGGTGGGGCTCGGCTGGGGCTGGCGGCCTTGAGGCCGCGTTGGTCGCCGGCACGACAGACCCGGCGGCCCTTGGCTGCCCCTCAGCCCTAGGGCAGCTATGGCCGGGGCCTGTCACCCGCAGGCCGAGTCCGGCTGGGCTCGGCCTAGGTGGCGTTGGGCTCGGCTTGGGCCGTTCTCAGGCCGGCCCGCGGCCTGTTGGTCCGGCCCGCAGCCCGTGGGTCCGGCCCGCGGCCCTCCTCCTGTTTTTCTCTCCCGTGCCGGTCTCCTCCTCTCTGTGCCAGTCTCCTCCCCTCTGTTTCATCAGTGAAACAGAGGGGAGAATACCCCACAGAGGGGTACCTCCACCCTGTCCTTGCCTAGAGACCTACTTACAGAGCCTTACCTTGATTCGGTTGACTGGAGTTGGGCAGTATCTCCTTCTCGGCAAACTCCCTCCTTCCTCTCCTAGGGCTGCAGGGTCCCTTCCGCCTCCAGCTCCAAGGCTTGGCTCTCTGGTGCAGTAGATCCAGAGGGTTAGAGGTTTAGGGAGGGTACATTCAATTCGGGTTAGCAAATCTTAGGAATTTTAAATACAGGGCTTATGACTTGACCCCAAATGAGAGGTGGCGTTCTCTCCTTCCTCACTGCTCCGGGAGCCACCAGCTGCCCCTCCTCCTCAGGCCAGCTCACAGCTCATTTGCCGAGGGGGAGGAGGTGGCGGGCTCCTGTTTTGCATGCCGGTGGGGGTTTCTCCGTTGGCCATCTGGTGGTCTTGTCTTTTCAGCCCTCAGGCGGGAGATTATTGCCATCTTGGGCCAGTGTGGCCTGCTAACCCCTCCCTGGCCCAATACTATTCAACTAGGCCCTACAGTATTGGGCCCGGTTTGTATTGGGCCCGGACATTACAATTTTACTTAGCAAAGAACATGATATGGACTTAGCAAATTGCATATGTACGTAGAATATTTAAGGAACTGAACAAATTTGTATACCTCTATAGGGGGTGATGTTTCTTTGTCGAGTGGAATTAACTTGCGGAGCTCCATAAGTGCAGTAGTGATAGGCTCCAATAATTTACTCAACCGAGTGGGCAAATCCTCCTTTTTAATTGCTAGTGCCATACTACCTTCACCTAGAGAGGCTATTTTTTGTTTCTTTTTTGCCCTTCTATAAGTATTTGGAAAGTGTGCTATGGCCTTTGCTTTCTCTGTTGCCTTTCGCTCACGTGCTCCAAACTTCACGCGCCGGCATAAGGAGGAAACATATTTCGTGGAGATAGGTCCACCTTCTTTCTCACCCTCAACATCAGTGGGCCAAATAACCTGATAACAATATGCATTTCATGTAATAAACAAGATAGTATAATGATAAAAAAATATTTTATCAAAATCAAATAATTACATACCTCCACCTCATCTGCACTATCGTGAATCTCATCTTTCTCCACTACACCTTTGTCCTTAGCTTCAACTGTAGTATACTCTTCACTCACCTAATAATGAGTTGTATTTAATTCATAACAACAACCATGATCCCCACGACAACATAGTTAATAATTCATCAAACCTTGCTTACCTCAGTAAAATCTGTATCATGCTTAACATTTTCGTCATCCACTAAGAGACCATTATCTCGGAGGACCTTCTCAATTCTGGACACCCTCTTATCAACCAAAAACAAAGACCTCTCAGCCACTTTTAAGCGGGTATGTAAGCTTTCCAATGTAGGTCCTTCACTCTGGCTGGATGACGAAAACTAAAACAACACAATTATCCAATTTAGAGTATGTCTTTAACTAAGTGCCATCAAATGGAATTAAATGTGTACCAAGTGGTTATAAGTATGTGCCGCAAAATAAAAGGTGCGTGCCACATGGAAATAAATCTGTGCCAAGTACTTGTAAATGTGTACTACCTGACTTATCTCTTTCGGAGCTTCTAATAGTGGCTTTCCTCGTGAGAGAAAGTGCAACTCCTCCTCTCTAGGCTCTAGCTTCTCGATCACCTATCGCAAGCAAAAACTAAAGTCTTGCATCATGTAAAAATAAATGTGATGTTACAAATTAATATTCAAACCTGAAATTTTTTTAAGTTCTTCATAACTTTGGCGATCACGTCCACCTTGCGAGAAAATTTGGCATTGCTCCAACGCAACAGACGTGGATACATAAACGGTGGCCGGTGGCTGCCTAAAAGGATATTCGAATGCTCAACAGCCCATACCTGCCAAAAATCAATGTGAACATCAAATTTCAACACAATACATATCTTAACAATGAAATTAAAAAAAATATAAAGATGCTTACCACCAAAGCCACCGTGCATCCATCCATATATCCACCAGATCCATTCCTGCTGATGTTCCTTCTCCTGACACTCTCGGATATAGTAGGTATCTGCTGCCGAGCAAAAGCAAAAACGGCAAGACCCCAACGATATGAACCTAACCGGCCTAAATCATCAACATATGAACATAATGCCTTTGGAACATTAAAGTGTACAGTTGGAAACAGAATAGTGACAAAGAGGTATAGAACCCATAATTTGGTAAAATTCTCTACATCTTGTCGTCCTCTCTTTCCAACTAGTAATTGTAATATATTTTCTATTGCATCCCTACCGGCCTTTTTGTGGTCACCAACAAAAAAACGGGTGATAAGGTCAGAAGTAACCCTCCCCTCCCTATACAATTCTACCTCATCGCCCGTGGCACGCAAACCAAGGATGAGTGCAAACTCATTCCCTAAAAAAAGCACTAAAACTTTACCAAACCAAAAACCTTCCTCGACATCATCCCAAAAAGAGAGCAAAGTGTCTAGGATAGGCCTACTCTGCTTGATATATGGCAAATTTAGCATATGTCCAAAAGAAGTTGCGGTCACCCTATCATTCTGCTCCCGAGACATAGACTGCACAAGGATGGCAATAAATTGGACATAGTGGCTGAAGTAGCACCTTCCATTGACCATATTATTCGGGCCAACAGAACATGCTTTGCCTCTACTCTGAATTGGAGCCATATCAAATGTCTGCATCAAAAATATTAATGAAACACGTTATCCATAAAACAAATCTTTCAAGAATGCATTGTGAGACAATTAATAAACATCAAATTAAGAATCACTGCTGGGTAAAATTAAAGAAAACAGCAACCTTATATCATGTATTCGTAGGAAACTATACCAATATATCACCTACCAATAATCTTTCCTGGGCGAAATCAATAATCGATTCCATAGCATTCAAAAATGAAATCAAAAAATTATTCGGAACAAAAAAAACGGAAAGCAAGAGAGATTATGGTTTAGCTTCCACTATAGCCAGCATTATGGTTCTCAAAAAGTAAGAACAAATCCAAATCAATATTTCATTCCGTAACATTCAAAACCGAAAACAAAAATTTCTTCGGAACAAAAATATGGGAAGCAATATTGATTAGGGTTTAGTTTCGATTATAGCAAACATTATCGTATCCACTAGCATTAGGCGAGCGGAACCTTACCTGCGATTCGGAATGCTTATCGAGGCGGACTCGATCGACAGGAAGACGACTCCGTCGACTGGAAGAGCACTCTGTCGACACGAACAGGACTCGTTCGAGAGGAAGAAGAAGAAGGGGTTCTTTCCAAAGGCGAGAAGAAAAATACTCGATCGAGAGGGAAAGGAAGACGAAGAAGGGTTTCTTCCTAGGTCCAGAGGAAGAAGACAATGAGAGGAAGAGGAAGAGGACTCACCCGAGCGGAAGAGGAGCAAAGGAAGCCGGAAAGCCCAACGGATGAATAAAGGGTAGTTTTGTCACCATTTAGAAACCCAAAAACTCTTGAGACCGGGAGTTAAAAGACCGGTCAACAGGGACTATTCCTTATACTCCAGTCCAACACTGGACCGGTGATTAGTTTTCCCTTTAAAATTTGAATGATTGTGCATGCACCCTTATGATCTGCTGCATAGCAAACTCTCATTGGCCAATCTACCACCTCAGCTATAGTCGATTTCAACCATATCACTTGCCCCCCACTTCCAAGAATGAGTTGACTTTAGGGCTCTGGCAAAATAGTTATTACAGTTGTCGAGCCGACCAACCCCTGAACTGATTAGTTGAGGTAGACTTTCTGCTCATTTTTCAAACCTCCCAAGAAGGTTCCGAAGATTGCATTTATGATTGTGTGACGTCTTCTAATCTTCCCAAGGCATTATCATTAGTGGCGGGATTTTCATATTAATGATTTTAATAATGATGATCCAGGTGATCGCCCCAGGCTGAATGTCTAAGTGACACATGGAGTAAATCAGAATGAGCCTTCGAACGATTAGACTAATTCAAGCCATCTAAGGCTTCGATATAAGGCGAAGAGGCTACCGCCTCTTCCATTTTGTGTGCTTCCATTGGGAGTGTCCAAAGTGAGCGAGCAAGCACCTTCAGAGCCCTCTTCCTCTTTCTTCACCAGAGCACCTCCCTCCTTGCTGAAGGCTACATCCTTCGCTAAATCTCCCTTTCCTCTTTTCTGAAGTCAAGGCTAGTGGCTGATGCCCGTTCTCCTTTGGCTTAGATCCTTCAGTAGGTTCTCCAGCCTTTTCCTTTTGTTTCCCATTCACTACCTTCATCCTTGCAATTCTTAGGATATCTCCTCTCTCAACAGTAGTGACACTAGTGTTGATAACCAAAAGGAAAATAAAGTGAAGCGTCGGTAGTAGTTCTGGTGCCTTAACTTTCAGGGATCTTCACTATCGTGCATGATACCATTTGCCCTAAAGAAGAAGAGGTGGGATGCAGCGGGGCTGTGATTTTGCATTAGTAACTATGGATAAACTAGAGTTAAACAAGGTAACTTAAATAAGAAAATTAAAGATAAATATAATGATAAATTAAAAGTAAAGATAAGGACAAAGATAAGTATTTGATTGGCCAAACATTTTTTCTTTTCCAGTTACATATCACTATTTCTATATCGTATTATAATCGGCTTGGTAACTGTCCACCTACAGTGCCAACACATGTCCGTGTCCACTTTTCTAATAGTTTCAGTATCTACTGCTAAACACTCTCCGCTCTCTATATTCTGACAACTATCAAGTTTCGTACCGTATCACAATCCTCTTGTAAGGCCAATAGGAGAAACCCATAGATCACTGTACCTCCTCGACCTTAAACTCAATATGTGTAGATCTTATTCGATCTATCTCTAATGGTTATGTCTAGACTGATGCTGTCCTTATTCGGCCTTCATAGCATTACATAGGTTCTACAACCCTTCCTAAGCTTACTCGGTTTGTTGAGCGGAGGGCACCAGGGCTTCAGCCTCTAGATGACCTATCAATTTGAAAGTGCTAATTGGCTCTTGGTGTAATAACCGCAAAAAAATTTTTTTATATAAAAAGGAATAGAATAGTCCTTTAAAATTGATATAAGGGGTAAAATTGGAAGGAATCAAAAGATAATGACATAATTGTAGATGCGTTGAAGTGGTATGGGTAAAATTGGAAAGGAATCAAAAGTTAATGGCATAACAGTAGATATGTTGAAGTGTTAGGGGCAAAATGGAAATTTAATAATATTAAACAAAGGGTGAATAGTGTTTTGATGTGACTTAATTAGGGGGTTTGCTGTGGCTTTTGGATGAAAACCGAGAGAGAGTCACAGAGGGGGAAGTCTCAGACGGACAGAGAGAAGAAAAAGAAGAAGAGAAAAAGAAAGGAAAAAAAGAAGATAAAGAAGAAGAAGAAAAAGGAAGGGAAGGAAATCCCGGTTGCACTTCCAGCTGAAGGGAAAAATGTAGATCTCCTTCCCCTCTACGCAAGGACCTCGATTTCCAAAAAAAAATGGGTAAATATCCATCCCTATCTAGTCTTTTGATGATATTAGGCTATACAAAGGGTGGATATAGTCTAGAGGGGTCGGATAAGGGTTGTAGAGGCGGTTAAAAGAGGAAGAATCGGTTTTTGACAAATTTTTCCGGCACTACAGAAAAACTGTGTCGAAGTTCCAATTTCGGCGAATTATTTTGGGGGTCAAACGGCCTCCGATAGTGATGCATGTTACCTTTTTGGAATCCTCTATGAGTGTAGAATGTTAGGTAAAAATTTCATCAAATTTGAAGTTTGGAAAGTAGATCAAACCCGGGATGAAGTAACCGGCTGTCGGCCCGGGTTACTGTTCATCCGGGTGGGAAAATAGGGAATTTCATGCCAAAATAGGGTATTAAGCCTAGATCAAGCTAAAAGGGACCTTGTACTCATGCAAGGGAGTCCCTAATATACATAAATGGTGAGTTAATTAATTAAAAAGAAAAAGAAGAAAGAAAAGAAAAGATTTAGGGAACGGAGGAGTTGAATCAATTAAAGTTCCCTATGTTATAATTGGCACGTAGATTATGACCCTTGATACAGGACTAAATGTATTATAAATGCATGTCACAGTTGGGCAAGAAGCTAGGGAACAAGAAGAAGAAGTTTTTCACTGCCTACTATAGATTTTTGGAGGCGTATCAGGGCTGTGCCAGATTGACAGGTGAGTGGGAGTCATGTACTTTACACCATAAGCATTCTTAATTCATTTTCATGAATGTCGCCAAGTGTGAATTGATTCCACTTGTGTATATTGACTGATATTGTAGTAGATTCCTCTATAATCTTGATTCTCCATGCTTGATTATTCTGTACATGCATTTGAGGGAACATTGAGAGGAATTACGAGGGGTTGATGAGTAATCAAATTGATTCCGAATTGTAAAATGATTTCTTTTGTAAATTGATTTCATTTCCTCTATTTCAAAGATTTGTAGAGCCTTTTTAGTGGTATATTGAGTTGTATTGCACTTCCTTGACCCTCACTTCTAACCATGATGTTAGTTTATGATTGGGTCATGATCAAGTGAGTGGTAGTCTTGATTATACTCCTTTTTAGTAGAGTATTGGGAGGGTGCATTATGGCATTTATGCATGGCTTGGCAGTATCTGCAGGACACCTATAGTCGATGGGGGTTGAACATCGGCCTTTGTGCACATAGTAGCCTTCTGGGTGGGCGGAGCCCAGTCCCTTCCTAGGGGGGACACGGCCCTAGGCGTAGGATCGGCCGGTCCTACGACTTATATTCTGCTTGCCGCCGGGCATAGTAAGACCCCGCGAGGTGCAGTATGGCTTTCCGCGGATGTAGAATTCTCGCGAGGTGCCGTTTAGTATATAGATGTGAGATGATTTTTGTTCTGGATACTGGCCAGCATTTATATTATCAGTATGGTGTCTTATCCTGCATATGCATGTGACAGTAGGGAGTTGTTGCTGGTTCGCCTGGGGCGTAAACCCACCTCCCGACAGCTGTCTAGCATTTATATTATCGGTATAGTGTCTTATCCTGCATATGCATGTGATAGTAGGGAGTTGTTGCTGGTTCGCCTGGGGCGTAAAACCCACCTCCCGACAGCTGTCTAACATTTACATTATCGATATGGTGTCTTATCCTGCATATGCATGTGATAGTAGGGAGTTGTTGCTGGTTCGCCTGGGGCGTAAAACCCACCTCCCGACAGCTATCTAGAATTTACATTATCGATATGGTGTCTTATCCTGCATATGCATGTGACAGTAGGGAGTTGTTGCTGGTTCGCCTGGGGCGTAAAACCCACCTCCTGACAGCTGTCTAGTGATGATTTCAGCATATTGACACCTGATTTGTATGTTCCAGCATTATGATCTGTTGAGCATATTCATGAGTAGCATATATATTTACTTGATTATTCCATATATGCTTCAGATGAGTTGATATTGATTGTGGTGATATTGATGATTTACTCCATATTCTCTATGTTGAGATCATGTTCATCTTGTTATTGATCTTGAGATTTCACCTCGAGCCATGATTATATCTGATCTCATGTGCATAGTACTCTCTACTCCACTCACTGAGTATTTATATACTCACTCCCCAGTTTGGTGTTTTTGATTGCAGGGCAGGTATTGTATAGAGAGGAGCAGGATTAGTGGTTGCCTGCTAGCTGTGCCGCTCCATAGTATAGTATAATGTAGATAGAGGTTTATACCCTTTTGGTGTATTATAAACCTTCTGTTGTATATAGTGTATAGTTACAGTCATAGATCCTGTTGTGGATATGGGTTTAACCATAGATGGAATGGGAACCAGATTTTTATGCAGATGTGTTGACCCCCTAATGGATTTTGATGAATACAAAACACTAGAGTATAATTCTATTTATCTTAATAATTTAATTGAGAAATTCATGTGTTTTATTAAGAATATTGTTAAGAAATGTCTAGGCAAGTTCCCATAATTTTTATGAATTTATTGAAGAATTTTTTTTGAGATGAAAGAAAAAGTTCAGGGACAGCCGAGACGTCTCCTGATAGTCTCAGAGACGTCTCTGGCACAAACAGGAAGAACTGGCACACTTGGAGACGTCCCCGGCACCTGCCGAGTCGTCCCCACGACAGCGGAGTCGACTCTCTCAGTAGCGGAGTCGACTCTCTCAGTGGCGGCAGAAAGGCAGTTTTCAAGAGATATGCGCGAGACGTCCCCACAGCAAGCAGAGTCGTCCCCACAAGTAAAAAGGAGACTTCCCGAGTCGTCCCCAAGATAGCGGAGACGGCTCTCTCAGGGTTTTCCAGAGAATGATTTTTTCGGTGATAAGGCAGCGGAGACGTCCCCTGAAAGAGCGGAGTCGGCTCTCTCAGGGAATTCCAGAGGACATGTTTTTCGGAGATAAAGAAGCGGAGTCGACCCCGAGACAGCGGAGTCGTCCCCATTCAAAAAGTGCAAACAAGCAGAGTCGTCCCCGTAAAGTGCCGAGTCGACCCCAGACAACGTAAAAAGTAAAATCTTGTAGCCGAGACATCTCTCGTTGAAGCGGAGACGTCCCCGGAACGCCTGGGACGCGACTGACAACTTTTACAGGTTTGGTTTGAATTTCAAATCTCTTTTACTTTATCTCTAACGGCTATATTTGCTTTTTGGGCTATAAAAGGGAGCTCTTAAGTGCTTCAAAACAACTTTTCACCAACCCAAAAGCTAGATCATTTAAGAGAGAAGCAAGAGAGAGAAGTTCAAGGGAGTGAGTGCATTCAAGTGAAGAAATCAAGTGCTTTCAAGCTTCCCAAGTGATTTTAAGCTCAACCACTCTCTTCCGCTCGTGCATTCAAAGCTCACACTCAAATCTACGCGATCCACATCGGAAGAATCACCATTTCCCATGCTTCCAACGGCAAAAGGATTCTTCCGGGTTCTATTGTTCATCATTGCCATATTTGCTTTTCTAGAGCTTTTCTTTTCTGTGTAAACTCTTTCATTGTGGTGCTTGTTCCAGTCAAGGGACGTGGAACAAGGGAAAGGCGTCCCAAGCCTAAGTGAAATTGGGGGTGTTAGGGTTTGTTGTGAGCCCGGTGTAAAACAACGAGTTAGGTAGTGAACTCGCAAAACTACCGTACTGTAATCTTGGATTATAGTGGAAATTCCCAAAGGTGATTTGGGGAGTGGATGTAGGAGCAGTGGAAGCTCCGAACCACTATAAAACCTTGTGTTTGCGATTGACCTTTCTCATTCCTCCTTCTTTACTTTAGTGCATATATTTGTGTGTTTTATTTTTAATTAGGCGAAAAGTTTTAAAACACCCAATTCACCCCCCTCTTGGGTGACCATCTCTGGGCAACAAGTGGTATCAGAGTAGGTGCTCTATGTATTTCTTGAAAGACCTAACCGTCTTAGCCAAAGATCTAGATGGCAACACCCTTTAACAATGTTCCTGCCGAGGGGCAAGCAACCAATAGACCTCCACTCTTCAATGAGACAAATTATACCTATTGGAAGACTAGAATGAGAATTTTCATTCAAGCACAAGACTATGCCTTGTGGAGGGTTATAGTCAAGGGACCACAAGAACCATCACACGTGGTTAATGGCATTCGAGTTCCCAAACCTGAGGAGGATTGGGATGAGAATGATGATAGGATGGCTCAACTCAATTCGAGAGCCATGAACTCATTATTTTGTTCTTTAGATGTAAATGAGTTTAATAGAGTCTCCACATGTAGTTCCGCTAAGAAAATATGGGATAGGTTTGAAGTTACCCACGAGGGTACAAATCAAGTCAAAGAGTCCAAAGTGAACATTCTAGTTCACAAATATGAATTGTTTAAGATGAAACCTAATGAAACTATTACATGCATGTTTACACGCTTTACCGATATTATTAATGGTCTAAAGAGCTTGGGTAAATCTTACACTAACCCGGAACTTGTGAGTAAAATTCTCAGGTCTTTGCCAAAAGCATGGGAAGCAAAGGTCACGGCAATCGTAGAAGCCAAAGACCTCAACACCTTGGGGCTAGAACAACTTTTGGGGTCATTGATGACGCATGAGCTCACGATGAAGCAACATGAAGAAGAGTTGCCTAAGAAAAAGACAATCGCACTCAAGGCTACCTCAAGTGTGTGTGAAGAAGAGAGTAGTGAGAGTGAAGAAGAAAGCCAAGATGAGGACTTGGGTTTGATAGTAAGGAAGTTTAAGAAATTCATGAGAAGAAAGAAACCCTTCCCAAGAAAGAAATTTGGAGGGAGAAATGATTGGAAAAAAGAAAAGGAAAAAGAAAGAGACCCAATCATATGCTATGATTGCAAGAGACCGGGACACATTCGTTCCGAATGTCCTCAACAAAAGAAGTATTTTGGAAAGAAGAAGAAGAAGGCATTGAAGGCAACATGGGATGATAGTGACACATCATCCTCCGAGGAAGAGAAGGAAGAGACCGCCAATTTGTGCTTCATGGCGTTCGAAGACGACGAGGTATGTCAAAACCCAACCATAAATTTTACTTTAGAAGAATTGTATGAAGCTTTTCAAGAACTTATGGGTGATTGTAGTATGTTAGGAGCAAAAAATAAAGAATTAAAAGCCTCCAATCAAAAACTGAAGGAAGATATTGAAAACCTATTAATTGAAAAGGAGAACGTTAAAAATATTAACACTACTAACCTAGAAATCAAAAATTCAAAACTTACCATTGAAAATGAAAAGGCAAAAACAGTAATTAAGGAATTAAATCTAAAAGTAAAATCCCTACTCGATAATAATACCTCACTTGCACAAAATGTTGAATCTCTTAAAAAGGATAAGGAAGAACTAGTCAAAGAAAATTTGAATCTTAAGAATGAGGTACATAAGTACAAACCAATTGTTGAAAAATTTACACAAAGCTCTGAAAAATTAAATCTTATTCTTTCAAATCAAAGAGCTGTTTTTAATAAAGCCGGATTAGGATATAAAACTAACAAGCAACAAAAGTATCTAAAGAATTTCTTTGTAAAAGCAAAAGATGTAAAAACTGAAAAACCTACATGCTTTCATTGTGGAAAGAATGGATATAAAGCCTACTCTTGTATTCAAAGAAAGATCCAAACTAACAAGAGTACATTTGTGAAAGCTAAAAACATAACTAAAGTATGGGTGCCTAAGGAAACCAACTACACTAACCACGAAGGACCCAAGAAAACTTGGGTACCTAAGAGCTTCACGTGATCATTTTGTAGGTATGCCTTGCAGCCGAAAATAAAAAGAGAATGTGGTATCTTGATAGTGGCTGCTCAAGGCATATGACCGGTGACAAGAGTCTCTTCGTCACCTTGGAATCAAAAGAAGGAGGAGTAGTCACATTTGGAGACAATGCTAAAGGCCGAATCATTGGTGTTGGTAAAATCTCCATATCACCCTCCTCATTCATTGATAATGTATTGTTAGTTAATGGACTAAAACATAATTTATTAAGTATAAGTCAATTGTGTGACAAGGGATTTAAAGTATCATTTGAATCATCACTATGCATAATTAGTAGTCCAATTGATAATGAGATCATACTCACAGGACATAGGCATGAAAATGTTTACATGGTAGATCTTGATGATCTCACCATGAAGGATGGCCAATGTCTTGTAGCCATGAATCCCAAAGTCAATGAGACTAGTTGGTTATGGCATCGTAGGTTAGGGCATGCTAGCATGGATTTAATCTCTAAATTAATTACAAAGGATCTAGTTAAAGGACTACCAAAAATAGACTTTGAAAAGAATAAAATTTGTGCTGCATGTCAATTAGGGAAACAAACAAGAAATTCTTTCAAGTCTAAGAACATAGTCTCAACAACAAAACCCTTGGAACTAATTCACATGGACTTGTTTGGACCCACTAGAACTGCTAGTCTAGGGGGTAAGAAATTTGGTCTTGTAATTATTGATGATTTTTCACGTTTTACATGGGTTTCATTTCTTGCACATAAAGATGAGTCCTTTCCCGCTTTTATCAAGTTTCATAATAGAGTTTCGAATGAACTCAATCTTAAATTAAAAGCAATTAGGAGTGATCATGGTACCGAGTTTGAAAATCAGCACTTTGAAAAGTTTTGTGACGAAAATGGTATCAATCACAATTTCTCGGCACCTAGAACACCCCAACAAAATGGGGTGGTAGAGAGGAAGAATCGCACACTAGCAGATATGGCTCGTACCATGTTGTGCGAATCGGATCTACCAAAATATTTCTGGGCTGAAGCAATAAATACTGCATGTCACATTTTGAACCGTGCATTAGTTAGATCCATCTTGAAGAAAACACCTTATGAGTTAATAAAAGGTAAGAAACCAAATATAAGCTATTTTCATGTTTTCGGTTGTCGATGCTTTGTTTTAAATAATGGAAAGGACAATCTAAGCAAATTTAGTGCTAAATCAGATGAGGGGATCTTCTTAGGTTATTCCTCATCTAGTAGAGCATACAGGGTCTTCAACAAGAGAACTCTTATTGTTGAAGAATCCATTCATGTTGTTTTTGATGAAGCTAATGGAGATTCTTCTAGAAAAGAAGAAGATGGTGATGCAGGTATACTTGAAGACCGAATGAAGGAATTCTCCATACAAGACAAACAACATGAGGATGAGATCAAAGAAGATACAAATCAGCAAGGTGAAGAAGATCAACCTCCATCAAGAATTCAAGATCTTCCTAAGGAATGGAGGTATGCACATGGTCATCCAAAGGATCTAATCCTTGGTGATCCTTCACAAGGTATAAGAACTAGATCCTCTCTAAGAAATACTAGTAATTATCTTGCTTTCGTTTCACAAATAGAGCCTAAATCACTAGAAGAAGCTGAAAAAGATGATAATTGGATGAATGCTATGCAAGAGGAATTAAATCAATTTGAAAGAAATAAAGTTTGGACTCTAATGAAAAGACCCCCTAATGTTTCAATTATAGGCACCAAATGGGTATATAGAAATAAACTAGATGAAGATGGGATAGTAATAAGAAACAAAGCCAGGCTAGTGGCCAAAGGATATAATCAGGAGGAAGGAATAGACTTTGATGAAACTTTTGCTCCTGTTGCTAGATTAGAAGCTATTAGATTACTTTTGGCATATGCATGCTTCATGGATTTTAAACTCTATCAAATGGATGTAAAAAGTGCATTTTTAAATGGCTATATAATGGAGGAAGTTTATGTAGGACAACCTCCAGGTTTTGAAAATCACTTACATCCAGATTATGTGTATAAATTGTATAAAGCATTGTATGGCCTTAAGCAAGCCCCTAGGGCATGGTATGAAAGATTAAGTAATTTCCTAATTGAAAACAAATTTAAGAGAGGAAATGTAGACAAAACCCTCTTTATTAAAAGAAAAGGAAATGACTTATTGCTTGTACAAATTTATGTGGATGATATAATTTTTGGTGCTACTAATGATAGTCTTTGTCAAGAGTTTGCCAAGCTTATGCAGGGAGAATTTGAAATGAGCATGATGGGTGAGCTCAACTTCTTCCTTGGGCTACAAATAAAACAATCAGAGGAGGGCATCTTCATCAGTCAGTCCAAATACATCAAGGAAATGTTGGAAAAATTCAAGATGAAGGATGCAAAGGAAATCAGCACACCCATGGGCTCAAGTTGCAAGCTTGACAAAGATGAAAAAGGTAAAAGTATAGACTGCAAATTGTACAGAGGTATGATAGGCTCTCTACTTTACCTTACTGCTAGTAGACCAGATATATTATTCAGTGTTTGTATGTGTGCTAGATACCAAGCATGTCCTAAGGAATCACACTTGCAAGCTGTTAAGAGAATTTTTAGATATCTAGTAGGGACATCTAATGTAGGCTTATGGTATTCTAAACAATCTGACATAAATTTAATTGCTTATTTCGATGCTGACTTTGCTGGGTGCAAACTCGACAGAAAAAGCACAAGTGGCACATGTCAATTCTTGGGTGCCAATTTGGTTTCTTGGTTTAGCAAGAAACAAAATTCAGTTGCCTTGTCCACAGCTGAGGCTGAGTACATTGCAGCTGGAAGCTGTTGTGCCCAAGTTCTTTGGATTAAGCAACAACTTGAAGATTTCGGTATTAAAATGGATAATATACCAATTAAATGTGATAATACAAGTGCAATTAATTTAACAAAAAATCCTGTCCAACACTCTAAGTCAAAGCATATAGAGATTAGGCATCACTTTATTAGGGATCATGTGCTGAAAAATGATGTGATGATTGAATATGTATGTACTGAAAATCAATTGGCTGATATCTTTACAAAGCCCCTTTGTAAAGATAGATTCAATTTCTTGAGGAATGCTTTAAGCTTGTATGATCCTAGCAAATGAATTGAATTTGTATTGCATTGCTTTGCTACTCAAACTAGTAATCCATCTCAAGGTCAATATAAGTGAAAGCATGAATCCATCTAATCTAAATGACGAACTGTTTGACTTTCCGGAGGATGGTTACCCTCCCTTGGACTCTTCATAGAGATATTTTCAGAGCCTATATCATAGGTATTCGAAATTTGGTCAAACATTCCTCATTTCAATATTAATAATTCAAAAATCATAACCAAATTATTATAGGGTATATTATTAATGGGGAGGACCACAAACAAATTCACTCTGTGTTTATCAAAAGAAATCATGTTGTTTAGGGCGATTAAATAAAAATTTGGGAAAAGATAAAATTCAGTCTGAAATTTTTCAGTGCCGGAGACGTCTCTGGCAAGTCGCAGAGACGTCCCCCCAGGCGAGACGTCTCGCCTTAGTCGCAGAGACGTCTCGGGGACCGAACTAGGATTTTTAAAATAAGTGAAACAGCTCGAGCCGACCCGAGCTATCTTCTCTCATTCCCGACCAAAAACGAAAACCCTAGCCTCCATTTGTTCTCCATCACAAACCCTAGCCTCCTTCTCCACTTTTTCTTAGGATTTCCAATCATGGCACCCAAAAGAGCTAGGACAACCCGTGGAAGGCGACCTAGGGCAGCGGCCGACGATGAGGAACGGAGGGAAGAACATTCCCCGCCGTCTCCTCCGGTTGCTCCGCCAACCACGACTATTTCCTGTGCAAATCGCACAGTCACGACCGGAAGGTACATAGATTTCTCATTTTTAGATCATGAGGGGTTCTCTATTAGAGAGAGACTCCGAGCCCAAGGGTGGGAGCACCTTTGTACCCTAAATACCTCGACCTACCCCGGCCTAGTTAGAGAACTTTTTAGCAATATGGCCTTAGGGGACCAAGGGTACACTGCATATGTCCGGAGGACATTAGTAGAAGTCAATGAAGATGTCCTATCCACTGTCTTAGAAATTCCTAAGGACGGTGAGGCTCCAACCTCACATTCCCAAAGGGAATCAGCCCTAAATCTACTTTTAGGAAGAGAGGACTGCGGCCCTCTTGATGTTGTCAATTCCCAGGACCTAAATGCAGAGATGAGACTTCTTTTAAGTATTGTCAACCGGGTCCTATTTCCCAAAACCGGTCGCTTCGATTTTGTTTCGGAGCGAGATTTAGTTATAATGCACCATATCCTACTAGGGATACCCCTAAACCTCCCTAGACTTATGCTAAACTACATTGCCCTATGTCATAGGTATTCTAGGTTTAGTTTACCCTACGGCATGATCTTTACCTTAGTTTTCAAACACTTCAAAGTTCCCATTCCAACAAATGAACCTGCAAAGCCCTTGAGAAACACCGACTATTATAATGAGGGCACAATGAGAAGAATGGAATTTCATAAGATAGATGGGTCGTGGGTGAAGGTACCAAAGAGAAAAGCCCAAATCCTAGAGCCCGAGAACCCACATCATGAGTCTGACCATCACTCTCCTCCACCTAGCCACTTGGATATCCCTGATATACCCTCCAACTCAGCTGGACCTTCCACATCCATGCCACCACCTCCTCCAGTTAGCGGGCCCTCCTTTCTTTCAGAAGATCAGATGCGCACCCTAGCATCTGCAATTTGCCAACAAATGAGGGAGGAGATGAGATCCATGATCTCTACAGAGTTGGCCCCCTTCAGAGCTTCACATGAAGTGCTTCTACAAGAGCTGAAGGACATTAGAAGTCAAATTGAAGCCACAACACATGAAATAATTGGTGTGGATGCCTCCCAAAAATTCAGATCAATAGAGCTCAAGGACAGCTTGAAGACCATTTCCAAGAGCCTCAAAGAGTTGACAAGCCCAGGAGGCAATGTGGGCACTTTAGTTGCCCAACTTAGAGGGAGGATTGAAATGGCAACTGAAGAATTTGAAGCACTTGTGGCAGCCTTCCACAAGTCACAGGGAGATCAATTTAAGACCCTAATGGATTCAATCAATGCTTTTATAGATGCAGCTTGTAGGATTTATGAGCAACGTCGCCGATAAGGGACGCTTTGTAAACATCTAGGAATCTTCTTTTTGTAAACCCTAGGCTATTTTGAAACACTTTTTGTATTAAAAATCAATACTTGTAATGATTTCTTCTTTTGACTATGTACTGACTTCAAAGGTTTACAATGACATATGAATGACATACTATCTCTTTTGAAACCCTGTGTACATTTCTAACTCTGTGTATGTGATTGTGTATGTGAGTTTGTGATGTGCCATAAAAATCTCATCACATACCTTGAGTGTTCAAATTTGATACAAAGAAACAATGCATCTAAAACAGAGGGGGCACATCTTGTGATAACTATACTAAACAAAAAGATGAGTCTGAAATGAATTCCAAAACAAAGGGGGAGTGATATGAATGACTGAATTCATTAATAGAAATGACTTGGACAGGGGGAGCACAACTTGAATATTCTTAGTCGTTCATGGAAATATGCTGAATCTTACTAGGAAGTATGCTTTAAGCACCTACAGATAATTTGTCCCCTTCATTGTTGATGACAAAAAGGGGGAGTAGAACCATAGAACCAATATGGATAAGGGGAGTAGAACCAATATGGATACATTGGAATGCAAAATACAAAATTCATGCTTAAAAGTTGAATTGGAAGAGATAAAATTGAAGAATATTGGCTTTAAGATAATTGCCCTTCTGGAAAAGAAAGGGGGAGTCAAAAAGAACTTAGCTTTCAATTATCTTTATACCTGTACATCTGAGCAAATACTGTGTATATGTTTAAATTTCGAATTTTGCATATACTCAGTGTTTTGTCATCATCAAAAAGGGGGAGATTGTTGACCCCCTAATGGATTTTGATGAATACAAAACACTAGAGTATAATTCCATTTATCTTAACAATTTAATTGAGAAATTCATGTGTTTTATTAAGAATATTGTTAAGAAATGTCTAGGCAAGTTCCCATAATTTTTATGAATTTATTGAAGAATTTTTTTTGAGATGAAAGAAAAAGTTCAGGGACAGCCGAGACGTCTCCTGATAGTCTCAGAGACGTCCTGGCACAAACAGGAAGAACTGGCACACTTGGAGACGTCCCCGGCACCTGCCGAGTCGTCCCCACGACAGCGGAGTCGACTCTCTCAGTAGCGGAGTCGACTCTCTCAGTGGCGGCAGAAAGGCAGTTTTCAAGAGATATGCGCGAGACGTCCCCACAGCAAGCAGAGTCGTCCCCATAAGTAAAAAGGAGACTTCCCGAGTCGTCCCCAAGATAGCGGAGACGGCTCTCTCAGGGTTTTCCAGAGAATGATTTTTTCGGTGATAAGGCAGCGGAGACGTCCCCTGAAAGAGCGGAGTCGGCTCTCTCAGGGAATTCCAGAGGACATGTTTTTCGGAGATAAAGAAGCGGAGTCGACCCCGAGACAGCGGAGTCGTCCCCATTCAAAAAGTGCAAACAAGCAGAGTCGTCCCCGTAAAGTGCCGAGTCGACCCCAGACAACGTAAAAAGTAAAATCTTGTAGCCGAGACGTCTCTCGTTGAAGCGGAGACGTCCCCGGAACGCCTGGAACGCGACTGACAACTTTTACAGATTTGGTTTGAATTTCAAATCTCTTTTACTTTATCTCTAACGGCTATATTTGCTTTTTGGGCTATAAAAGGGAGCTCTCAAAACAACTTTTCACCAACCCAAAAGCTAGATCATTTAAGAGAGAAGCAAGAGAGAGAAGTTCAAGGGAGTGAGTGCATTCAAGTGAAGAAATCAAGTGCTTTCAAGCTTTCCAAGTGATTTCAAGCTCAACCACTCTCTTCCGCTCGTGCATTCAAAGCTCACACTCAAATCTACACGATCCACATCGGAAGAATCACCATTTTCCACGCTTCCAACGGCAAAAGGATTTTTCCGGGTTCTATTGTTCATCATTGCCATATTTGCTTTTCTAGAGCTTTTCTTTTCTGTGTAAACTCTTTCATTGTGGTGCTTGTTCCAGTCAAGGGACGTGGAACAAGGGAAAGGCGTCCCAAGCCTAAGTGAAATTGGGGGTGTTAGGGTTTGTTGTGAGCCCGGTGTAAAACAACGAGTTAGGTAGTGAACTCGCAAAACTACCGTACTGTAATCTTGGATTATAGTGAAAATTCCCAAAGGTGATTTGGGGAGTGGATGTAGGAGCAGTGGAAGCTCCGAACCACTATAAAACCTTGTGTTTGCGATTGACCTTTCTCATTCCTCCTTCTTTACTTTAGTGCATATATTTGTGTGTTTTATTTTTAATTAGGCGAAAAGTTTTAAAACACCCAATTCACCCCCCTCTTGGGTGACCATCTCTGGGCAACAAGATGAGTTATATGCCTGTGATGATGTATTGATATATATTGTCCAGGTTCATTATGTGACAGATTATGTGATTGCTGCTCTGACAGGTAGTGTTGTTGTACGTATTGAAATAATCCTGACAGGTCACTATAGAAAAAGTGATCATTTTGTGCATGTATCATGCCAAATTTTTCAAGATTTATTGATGGTTGATAGGTAGTAGGGTTCTACGCGGTGGCTGGTGGCCTTATGCCTACCCGCACCCTAGGACCGTCGCGGCGGCCCGCCGGGAACGGGGCGGGGGTCGTGACACTTGGTTTCTCCATCATTATCCTATTCTGGCCTCTACATGGATGAAAAGGTGATGGGATGTATCGAGCATATCTGTGCCCTCGTTGTATAAGCTACCTCTCAAAACTACCATAACCCGATCTTTGAAGATCTCATAATAAAAAAGAATCCCTTTGGATCATGCCTCGGTATGGTCCATTATCTAGCTATAAATCAACCATCTTCTTTAGCCTTTTTCTTCATCATAACCTTCAGCCCTCTAATCCCAATCACCATCCCTGTCTTCTCACAAACTACTGACCACCATGGATCCTGAAACTTCCTTCTGAACCATTGCCCAACAATGGCAGGATAACCTTTCTTGCTCTTTTATTCTCAAACAAGTGAACCTACAAGTACTCATCCATGATGTTGAGTATGTCTTGAGTTTACAAGTCCTACAGATCGAGTCCAAATTGATTTAGGGCACCAATTCGAGTCAAAATCATCTTACTCTATTTTATATATAGTGAACTCGCTTGATTATTGTAGGATTATCAGTTCGAGTTTAGGTTATCTTACTCTATTATATACGTCTCTTGTAACCCCAAGGGAAGAGAGCAATGGAGTATTCTAGAGATTGAGTGCATTGGGAGCTAGGGTTTGTGAGGAAATTTTGTACTCTATAATCTCTATTTTTTTTATAGTGAACCGATAGCATATCTGATGGAGATAAAAAGGAGCTGTTGGCGAAGGCACACAGTATAATTTAATTATGCTTGGTAGACGAGGTAGTTAGAGAAGTTGTTAAGGAAAAGATAATGGCTGAACTATGGTTAAAATTGGAGAGTATATATATGACCAATTCACTCACAAATAAATTATACTTGAAGCATCGACTCTACCACTTGCACATAAAAGAAGGTACGCCCATAAAAGATTATATAGATAAATTCAATAAAGCTATTTTGGATTTAAGAAATATTAGTATTCTAATTGATGATGAAAATTAGACCCTTAGTTTATTGTGCTCACTACCACCCTCTTATGAGAATTTCGTTGATTACATGCTGGGTGGTGGAGAATCTCTTTTAATTAGTGATGTAAAAGACATCTACAATCTAAAGAGTTGAAGAAAAAGGTGTTATGTGGAGAATCAAGGAGAAGTCTTGATTGCTAGAGGTAGGAGCAAGAAAAAGGTTTCTAGTAGTAGGAGCAAATCTAAATCAAAGTCGAAATATAGAAACACCTATTGTTTTCACTGTCATAAGGATACATTAGAAGACTTTATCTAGAGAGAAAAAAGGGTGAAAAGAGAGAGCCTATGTCTAAAGCTAATAACAACATGGCATAGAAAAATTTGATGATACTAGTAGTGAGGTTTTGTCAGTCAGTGTTAGTAGCTCTAAGACAGAGTGGATTCTTGATTCTAGTTATTCTTTCATATGACTCCTAATAGAGACTAGTTTTCTACCCATCGGACTAGGGAAGGAAAGGTTCTGTTGGGAGATAATAAATCAATTGTGGTTGTTGGTATTGAAATAATTCGAATTGAGATGTATGTTGGTACTATAAGGACCTTAGAAGCTTGGCATGTTCCGAAATTGAAAAAAAATCTGATTTTCTGGGGTCCTCTGGATTCTTAAGGGTATAAATATATTGGTGAAAATAATTTGCTGAAAGTCTCCAAGGAAGCCCTTGTAGTGATGAAAGGAAAGTTGGTAAATCGCTTGTATCACTTATTGGGTAAAACAATAGCTAGTACTGCAACAATTTCTTCATCATCAAGGTTGTCAAATATGGATGCTACTCATTATGGCATATGCATGTAGGGCACATGAGTAAGAGAGAGATAATGATTCTATCCAAGAAAGACCTTTTTGATGATGTGAAGACAGGAAAACTGGACTTCTGTGAACATTGGTATTCGGATAATAGTGCAGAAAAAAGTTTAGTATCGGTATTTACAATACTAAGGGCACATTGGATTACATCCATTTAGACCTCTGGGGTCCCTCTCCAGTTGCATCGTTGAGTGGACATCGTTATTTTCTAATGTTCATTGATGATTATTTTAGAATGATCTAGATATATTTTTTGAAACATAAGGATGAAAAGTTTGTCAAATTCATACAATGGAAAGTCTTGGTTGAGAAGTAGACCAGAAAGAAAATTAAAATATTGAGAATCGATAATGGCTTGGAGTACTATTCCAGTGAATTTGATGAGTTCAGTAGGAATGAAGGTATAGCGAGACACCACGTTGTATGAAAAATACCATGGCAGAATGATATTGCAGAACGGATGAATAAGACACTTATGGAGAGAGCTCAATGTATGCTCTCAAATGTTAGACTTGACAAAATTTTCTAGGCTGAAATACTTAATACAAGACTATATTTAATAAATTGGTCTTCATAAACCGCAATTAAGTGTAAGATTTCACATGAGGTATGATTCAGTTAGTTTGTTAATTATTCTAGTTTGAGAATATTTGGTTGCCTTGCATTTGTTCATGTGAATGATGGTGAACTTGAACCAAGGGCAAAACGATGCATATTCTTAGATTTTGTATATGGGTTGAAGGGATATAGATTATGGTGTATAGACGATTTTAGGTTACCCAAAATTATTATTAGTAGAGATGTTACTTTTGATATTAAACTAAAAGAAGGAATTTGTTGATAGTATAGGTATAGACCGTGGTGTCATTAAACAAGTAGAGCTTGACGTTGAAGCTCTAAGGAGTTTTATGAAACTCTTCAACTCAGCCTAATAAAGTAGACATGCAAGATTCTACATAGGACGATGTGTCACAACAATAACAACAGTACAATATTGCTACTGGTAGAGAGAGGAGGCAGATTAGACTACCTTTATGATATACAGACATAATTGCTTATGCTCTTGCAATAACTAAGAGTGTTGAGGGTGAGGAACCTTCCTCATATCAAAATCTAGTTGATATATTGACTAAGCCACTTCCAATTGACAAGTTCAAGCATTGCTTAGACTTTATTGGTGTTTGTAGAGGTTGATGCCCTTAGAGGCAAGTGTGGAAGAGACAATGAGAAAAGTTTTGCTATTTTTGACTTGGCAAACTTTAAGCCAAGGTGGAGATTTGTTGAGTATTTCTTGAGTTTCCAAGTCCCAGAGATCGAGTCCACATCATTTTAGGATACCAACTCGAATCCAAATCGACTTGCTTTATTTTATATTTATTGGACTAACCTGATTATTGTAGGAATACCAGTTCGAGTCTAAATCAACTTACTCTATTATACATATCTCTTATAATCCCAAGGAAAGATAGCAATTGAGTATCCTAAAGATTGGGCGTATTGGAGGCTAGGGATGGTGAGAAAATTTTGTACTCTATAATCTGTTAGATGTATGCCCTAGAAGCTAATCTGGCTGACACATTATTAATTATGGAACATAATTTTGTAGTTGACTTTATTATTATTGAATAATAAATGGGCATGTTTTTCATTCATATTGTTTATGTATCTATGAATCATCCAAGAAATTAATAAGATGATGATACATATTCTCAAGAGTTGAGAATTTGAGCTATGTATCATTGGTGATTAATTTTTAAATGCTCCTGATCAATGGATCATCACGAGGACGGTGATTGATCCGATGAGATCAGTGCACAGATCGCTTTCTTTATGGATGGATGAGTCTCGAGTCCACAGTATAGGGACACTGAAGTAATAGTGCAGGTGCTTGTTAGAGAATAAGGGTACTGAGCATGACCAAGACAAGAAGTCACTTGGATATCTATCCACTCGTCAATGACTTGCTTGATGTTGCAGTAGTGTGACTGGTCCTTTGACCTGTGATGCTTCGGCTACTCACAGTGAGGTTATTATAGTTTGACTACACGTATACATGGTCTCTAGTCATATGGATCCTTATAGTGTAGATTGGCTGCATTAGGTTCACTGTAGGAGTAGGGTATGCACCTACATGGAATCTATCGACCTTGATAGATGAGGAGTGATCCTTTGTGATTTATGAGACTAAGTTCGTAAGACCTTGGTCAGGGCAATACATACAGTGGAGAAAGAGTTTTTCACTCTCGAACTTAAGTCGAATAAATCTAGACATATGATAGACGACGAGGTTTGACGAGTTATCCATGACCTCCGGTCTGTAGGGATCCACGATAGAAGGATTGTATCATACGATAACTGCACCTAGAGGTTCATCATTCCATTCTGCTGGATAGTCACTACATGCTGCTAGGTGTCACTGATGGATGGTGAGACTCATAGGAACCATCTTGATGGTCGATAATTTCTGGTGAATTGAGTTGGAATTATTCCAACCCATTGAAAGGAGTTTTCAATGATATTGTGATAAAGATCATAATATATCTCACTACTAGACAGAATAAAACCTATGGGGTCATACACATTAGAGGTATTGACCGATCCGATGGTTGAATTGTGATTAGGAATCACAAATAATCAATTTGATTGATAATTGGTTAACCCTCTAAGAGTTAGTGAGTTGAAGAAGAAATAATTATAATTGGATTGCAATTTAATTTAATTAATTGGACTTGATCACGAGTCCTACTTGGAGTAGGATTCTTAGAGTCCTAATTGGATTAGGATTTCAAATTAAATTAGAGTCCTACTTAGAGTAGGATTTTTAAAGTCTTAATTAGATCAGGACTAAAATTTCAGTAGTCCTAATTAGATTAGGAGTTCTTAAGTCCTAATTAATTTTAATCTAATTAAACCAATGACTCTGATTAGGATTGAAGAGTTCAATTGAGTTATGGTTTAATAGAATCCTAATTGGATTAGGATTTGGAGGATTTTGAAATGGGTGCACTAATCCTATTTTGAATAGGATTGACCCATGCATTGGATCCAACCCTCCCCACTTAATTTGATTAAATGGGGGCTGACCAAATGGGATAAGAGGGAGGGGCGTACGCCCCTCCCTTGGCTAAATGCGTGAGGAGAAAAGGAGGGGCGTACGCCCCTCCTCTTTTGATTTCAAAAGGGATAAAGATGAGCTCCTAAAATTTAGGAGCTCATCTCTATCCACACGCCATCAAAAATGGGGTTCAAAGGGGCTGCCGATTGGTGGTGTTTTTTCTCTCCTTTTAGCCGTGAACCCCTCCTCCCTTCTTCCTCCTTTGAGCCGCAAGCAATAAGGGAAAAAGGAAGCTTTGGCGTGGCCTCTTCATTCCTCCATTTGATTCCAAAGCAAGAAAAAAGAAAAGGCTGCGAAAGGGCCTTTAGATCTTCTTCCTTGGCTCTTCCTTCTTCTTCCTCCTCTCAAGGCAATCAAGAGTTGATTCAAAGAAGAGGATATCAGCCATCAAAAGTCTTCTCTGCAAGAGAGCTAGCACCCCGGGGAGATTCAATGACGTAGATCGGTCCACTGCCTCATGTGGATACCTGTAGAGGCCAGACGCGTATGCGGCTTTCATCGAACCTCCATCAAATCCACGAATATCAGATTTGTGGTGATCATCTACCTGCACAAGGTGAAGATCTGATCTTCCTAATGATTTAAAAATGGTTTAAAAGAATTTAATCCTAATCTATCTACGAACGATGTTTTAAAATAAGTTCATGCGATGAACGGGATCGCACGCATGCCTTTCCGCTGCGCATTGAATTTTTCTGAAATTTTCTGCGGCGTGCAAGGGATCCTAACATAATCTTCATTTTTTTTTTTAATGAACCTTTTGCTTTGTCTTTCCCCATGGACATAGGTCAATAAGACCAAACCATATAAATATTATGTGCTTTTCTTCTCCTCTTGTTCTTTTTTTTTCTTTTTTGTTATCCTCCATGCCTATCACAACACAATCCCTCGGGTTTCCTTTTTCTCGGTCTCATCCTTTTATCTAAGTTTTCTAATGCTCTTTTCTCTCTCTTCCTTCATTCTTTTGATAAAACCTTTCTATATGAGTGGTCGTGCTTCAGGACTTCGGTCTAGAAGAACTCAAATTGTCATTGTCCCTAGCTAACTAGGACCCACTTTTGGGATCTTTAGTTCGACCATTTCTCGTGGCAAAAAGTTGCCTCCTGAGGAGCTAATGGCCTCTTGAATGTTCTTTCCTTTTCAAAATCTCCTCCCATCAACAATTGTCCTTTAATCCTGGCCATTTTATGCTTTTTCTTCCTCAACAAATTCCTTTCACCTTAACTTTGGCATATCTAGCCCTCATTTTTAAGACCTAGGGTTCCATTAAAAATTGGACCTACCGATAGGGTATTTAACACAAATACTCCGATTGATAGTCCTAAGGGCGACTTTAGCCTTGATTAGGGATGCAAATGGGTCGTCGGATCAGATCCACGACTACAATTTTTGACCCAATAAGTTATTCAGGTCTGGTCGGCTCCATGTATAACCCGATCCCAATTCAAAAAATTTGGATTTCATGTTAGTCCAGCTTAGGTCTGTTTGTTTAGGTCCGGATCATCAACGGACTATCAAAGTGTAACGAATTTACCAAACCAATTAAGTTTAATAGCATCCTAGCACCACTCAATCCATTAAAGCTTGTTCAACTAAAGTTAGTCGTAGCCTGACTATAATCTTGGATAGCTGCAATATGAAGTTAAAATGGTATTGTCCATACTGTCATGTTTGCTGTTGTTATACTTGTCAGGCAATAATGAATTTAGTATTGCCAGTTCAATCTAGAGGTGCCTACTCTAAAGCTCGGATAAAATATGAAATTAAGTTTTTCTAACATCAAATTCAATTTACCACCATGCAAGTCTACTTCCCTTCTTCGGCTTCCACTTTTGCAATGTTTTCCCCCAAACCCAATAAATAAATTAATTAATAAATTAATAAAGCATAAGGATTCCCATGATCCCATGTAAGATTTTCTTAGTTCCCTTAAAAATTTAAAGAAAAAGGGATGTTCTCAGATTATAACTCTGTTGAAAACACTCTTTTTGTAAAGTCAAATATTCAAAGAGTTCAACTTGTCATGATGCACTTAAAACACAAAATAAAGTGAATATGCACAATTGGATTTTCAGTTACAAAGCCCTATAGCAAATAGGTTGTAATTGCATTCAAATTACTCCATGGTTAAACTTGATCTTAATTCTCTCAAATCCTTTTGATATTTTTCAAAAAAAATACGAGCAACATTATATAACATTAGGAACTTGGCACTATTGTTTACTGCATTTCAGACCACTTAATGCTGATTGATGGGTGGTGCTTCAAGCGAAGCACGTGTTTAGAGAGGCCCAACGGGGCCGCAAATTGGGTGGCCTCTTTTGTTGCCAACTATTTAGGGGACCACCTCTGGGTGGGGGAGGCAGAGTTGCTCCGTGCACTCCGTGATGTACTTCTTTTTAATTTTCTTAGCTGTATCCGTGCACGTTATGTATGATACGCCCGTTTCAGCACCAAAAAAAAGAACTAGGCAACCCACTCCAAATAAAGATCCATTCCCCACCTATATATTTTGATATACTACATGCAACATTTCATGTCTCATACATTGTAAACCACAAAATGCTACTTTTCAGTGTTAGAACACTTGCCCCTTTTATGAATATGATGCTGTGGTTGCATGCTGGCATCACTAGCAGATCTTGGACATGATACTATCTAAAGCATGGACCGCCCATTCCTTCATGGTTGCAATGCTGTTCACAGATAGAATAGCAGGTGGGTCATAATTCAAGATGACATCTCCTGATGATCTAGTTATAGAATATAAAACCACTCAGTTCTAACTACAGTCTACAAATATATCTTGATTAATATCAATAGCCAAAGCCCCCATATGGAGAGACATACAAATCCAAATATTTATCACATGGGAGTCTCTTATCCTTCAGTTTGCAAAGTCGCGCCTCGATGCTGTCTGGACTTGATAGAAAATAGCTGCAAAAAAAAATCTCTTTTTCACTTAGATAATAGATATATAGTTAACTATGGCATAAAAATTACAATATTATTAACAATATAAACATAATAATGAAGATGATTATTACCTACATAAGCTAATCATCAGTACTAATAACAATAGCTATTTCGTAATCTTTAACCTTGTAATTAGTATGAGAAGATGGGTCATCTACAAATTAAAAAATATATATATATATAAAAAATTTAAAATTGAAAAGTTTTAAAGCACTAGTATATGATAAAGTTAGAGATGTTCTACAAATTGAACCTGCAAGATGAGGCAAGGTATCTTGGAGCCAATCTTGTGTGCATATCAATGCCTCAACTTTGGTGATAGGCTACTATGGAAATCATCTAAAATCCTGCCAATGGTGCTGAAGGCAGACTCAGATGCAACGGTATAAATAGAAATTGCCAAGATATCACGTACCATCCTAGATAATTTTGGATATTTTGATTCATAGAATCTCTAATAGTCTAAATGTCAATATTTTGATCCCTAATGGATGAAACTGCTCAAAAAAGTACATCGCAAGTTATTTTTATTAGTAAAATTGACTTATATTTTAATGCAAGCATCCAAATTGGAGATCATAAAATCACTTTTCTTCCAAAGACATCTCTATTTCTGACTTGGATGGTTGGACAATTTCTTTTTCTTGGATAAATTCTTCATAGTATTGCAAAAAAAGATTTTCAGCTCCTCTACTATGAGATGTGGACACCATCTCCTCCACTTGAACATAAGACATATTTGCACCATATAAAATTGTATAATCTTCATAAAGATTTTGAAGAACATCGTACACTTTCTTGATCTCAAATGAAGCACGATCACTATTACCATAGATTTTCTGAAAGTAATACTTAATAAGCTTCATCTTATGTCTTGGATCAAGAACAATCAAGAATGTGAGTGAATTTCTTCTAAATATTTGTCAAATTTTTCTTACATCTTGAAGGCCATAATTGTCACAACTACATTTAAACTCCTAGATTCTTGAATCGATATCATTTATATTCTCCAAATTTCATAGAAATACAAATTTGTAGTTAGACTTTGAGATTGTGAAAAAAATTTAGTTATATGATGGAAAGCCTTTAAGAAGTTACAAATAATAGTGCCTTTGAAACTAATCTTCCTCAGTTGGCACATCTTCAAAATTAGAATTCCGTGCCTCAAGTCGCATAAAGAATCCTTGAATTGTATAGCATCATCTAACATAAGGTACGTAGAATTTCAATGAGTAGGTATATCTATGCATATCCTTTTTTTACCATTCATCTTTAATTGTTTCACAATTCTCATAAATATTTCTAGTCTTGCTTGAGATAATTTTATATATTTAACAGCCTCACGGATCCTATGAATAGCACCCTCCACTATCTTCAACCTGTCCTTCACAATTAATTAAAATATGTGCACAGCAACGCACATGAAAGAACTTACTATCCAAAAGTAAATCTCTTCTATGTTGTCTTTGAAGTTCCATGGCCACAATTGTATTTTGTTGACAAATTATTAAGGGTGATTGAACCCAACCTTTTCTCGATATTCCAAAATAAAAATGAACTATACAATCACTAATTACTAAGCCCGTATGTCGTGAAGGAACCATCTTAAATTGATAATATGCTTTTTAAGTTTCCAATCATTAGCGATGTAATGTGCAGTGAGACATGCATTCAATGTCTGATTTGATATCCATATATCATATGTTAAGCTAATTCTTCCATAGTTTTCCTTAAAATAATCATAAAGTATTCTTTTTTTCCTTTTCATATGCTTTAAGGCAATTAGATGCCAATGTTGTCCTTGAAACAACATGAAATTCATGTCTAGGGTTCCTAACAAATTTTTGAAAAGCTGGGGTGCTCAACTGTGTAAATGGCAACCCTTATAGAACCATTCTTACAAGATCCTCACATCTTCTCTTTGGATCAAATGAATAGGGAGTCAACTCATTCAATACAACACCATCTTTTGAAGTCACATTATCTATTAATTGTTTCTATCTCTATCAAGGCCTTTTTTTTGAACTTACAGTTTTTTGTATATTTGTGAAGATGACTTGTCCCATTTTTAGGATCGGTTGAAAAAATAAAGTCGCAGTAATTATATTTAGCCTTGTCTTTTTGGTTTTCCACCTAACTATAATGATTCCATATCTCCGACCTTCTTTTTTTGCTCGCTTGGGAGTTATCTGTATTAGAGAACTTCATAGCTTGAGAACTACTACAATGAAGTGTATTTAAAACTTCAGTTGTGTTTTCATTGCTACCCATTATAGACATTAACCCATTTTGCACATAATTCAAGAAAATTGTATAAGCATGAAATGCAACTAAACGATTGAGAGCTTGTTTCATATTTGTATTGCAAGAAATTACTGAACTACATTCATCATTATGGGATATAGCAAACTATCATGCATTGTGCTTATGCTGGTGAAACAGCTAGCACTACATTTAGTTCATAATATTTCAATAGCCTAGCTTGAAAATCCCAATCTCAGAGAGAACTACATGGAAACTTTTAAAGGAGAAGACAATTATACATAGACTTATAAACGATAGAGGATAAGAATCATGCCATGTAGACGTATAAGGAAGAAATAAGTCCACTTGATATACTCAAATTTTTATATACTAAAACCCTTAAAGTGAAAACTTTTAAAGTCAGAAGTTTTAATCCAAACTATTAAAGAAAATCTCACACTAACTACAAAGGGGAAAAAAACTATGCTTCTTTCTTTAGTCTCAATAAGAAGACTAATGGGGCCTTAGACTGAAACATTGTAAGGTTCAGATTTAGCTGATCAACAGAGAGAGCTTGAAAGTAAGATTAGCATAGTTCTGAGGCTTAACCTTGAGAACTTTCTCAGAAATGGATGTCAAGTTGTTGCATTCTTGTCCAATGATTCAATCTAGGAGAAAGCAGGCTACAATAAAATTGGATACCTTGGAGCAACACTTAGAAGCTGAAGCAAAAATAATTTTGCACATGCTAGTATGATGACAAAATCAAATACAACCACCATGTGTAATGCAACAACTACAGGGTCAGACAAGCAGTACGTTAAGGATTGTTTGTTTCCACATAAGCGTTGGCATATGAGAACTGAAATTCTCAGAACTAAGTTTTAACATAAGTGTTTGTTTCCACATAGGTGATGTTTTGCAGGAAGTTGAAGCAATGAACTCAAATTTTTTAGGTGTTAAAATTATCATTAAATTATTTCAACTATAATTAACACCTAAATATTGCTTAAATGACTCATTTGTAAGGAGAGAGTAAGTGGAGGAGCATCACTTGTAACTTGACTTCAGAGCTTCCCCTTCTGAAATCAATAAGGGCTTTTTAGGTGAAGGAGTTTTGAGTTCATAACCAGTCATCGGAACCAAAATTTAATCCCTCTCTGATTCTGTGGTTCACCAGAAAACAACCAAAAAATTCTAAAAATAACCTAAATTTCCACTCCCAACCTGAATCTTCCCCCGATCAAAACCCCAAAAATTAAATCAATAATAGAAATCGAGAAAACAAAGAAGAAAGCGAGAAAGATAAGATATTTACCAAAGCGATCTCAAGATATGATAGGGAATTAGAGTCGATCGCTTCTCTCTCCCTCCCTCCCTCTCCCCCAACTCTCCCTAAATAGTAAAAATGCATGCATTCTATGGTTTCCTTGAGAGTCGGAACAAAGTACAATAAAATTGCCGGAAGCCAAAGTGACGGACGCTGAAGTCACTGGACACTGAAGAGATGCAGGATCTAGGGTTTTGCTGAAGAAATCGATTGTGATTCACGATGGCAAGAAGAGCTGACGAATATATTACGACTGGGGTCTACTGTCTAGGAGAGAAATGCTAGTTGATGGGATTTGCGATCTGGGATTTGCCTGATCTAGATTTATCAGACGGGTTGGGACTCAGAATGGCCGGACGGAAGAGGGAAAGAGACAAAGCTCAGTGGAAAATGAAATGGTAGAAAGTGGAGACCGAAGACTTAAGAGTTAAGACTCAAGATAAGAGCTTTGAGCTAGGCCTTAAGCACCCAGCTAACCTGTTTGACTTGCACTGCGGCCCGCAAGCCCAAATAGTTTTGCAGCTCGGGCCAGTGCAGGTCGTAGATTGGAAATCCAAAATTATCTAAATTTCAAATTGATCGGGTCGGACTTAGTCTCAAAAATGGAATGGGTTCAATTTTATGGTTAAGTTGCAAAATTTGTTTAATGATCACATCATCTATACTAACTATCTCGAAAAGAATCTTAGCCAAATATATATTCTTTCCAGGCAATTAATGTCCACCGAACTTGTGACTCAGACTCGGTCCATCTGGAACATCACCCTTACTTGAAAGATATAAAATTTTATTCCGTCAGTTTAAAAATCAATCTCGCATTTTAAAATTTATCTCAAGAACTTACCTATAATTGTTTCCCTAATTCTCCCTTAATTCTTACGTTACGTATCAACTACTCCGTGATTTCACTCATCACTATGCTATGAGGTGACCCACCAATTTTGTATCGTCACTAATATGACAAATGCCTATAAGGTGTTGGAATCCAGAGCAAAGGCTCATGTGACCTTCACCCTCGTAGCATCAGCGAACTCCCGGTCTTCAAATTCCAGTCGTGCTGCCTCCCAATACACCCTCCTTTGCCGCCTTTATAGACCACATCGCACCATCCCAAAACCACCAACTTTACATGAAATCATCGTAGCTATTGCTTCTCCTGCAATGGAGCCTGGGCACCATAAAGTTCATGGCAGCCACGCCAACACCGACGTCGGAGCTGGCCGGAAGCTGCCGCCGGTCATAGCCAACGCTTGCTTGCTCGTAGTTAGCCTCGCGGTGCCGGGCTGTTGGCTTGGTGGGTCTTGGAGTTCCACCCATCCAACCGGCAGTTATGGATGGTCCCTCTCGGCCTCATCATGGCGTGCACACCGGTCGTCATGTGGCTTTCGGTCATGGCTTCCGACGCCTTCCATAGGCTCGAGCTTCCATCAGCCATGCCCGGCTCTCCGGCGTCGTCGCCGGCTCCGAGCCGGGAAAAGGATTGAAATGTAATCTCTGTAGTATGGTGTGAAGCCAAATAAGCCATATCCTTCATACCACAAGAATCAAGAAACTCTCGCAGCTTTGATTTATTTCTTTGGTTGATTGTAGCTTGTTGCATGTTTATACTTAATTTGTGCAAGTTTTTCTCCCTTTTTCTTTGCCATTAAACAAAATAATCAATTTTTATTTTTATTTTTTGTCAAAACGGCGTTTATTTCAATAAATTAAGTTTGAGTACATTCTGCCAAATCAAAAGAAAGTAAACAGTACAACAAGTAGGGAACACCTGCTAAACTTGTCCAGATGACGTCCCAGAGTGACGTGCCACGTATGAGGCATTTAGTCCGCAGTTTTGTTTGCTTCACGACACACATGATCAATATGGACGGCGGACAGCTTCTGAACCAGTCTATGAATATCCCGAATCAATGGATCGCCATACCTATCCGCTCTCCATATCCAGCCAATCACCATGGCAGAGTCTCTAATGCACAATTTGTCGACACCCGGCACAGATCTCGCATACAGGATGCCATCCCAGGCGGCTCGTAGCTCTACCCCTACAACAGTCAAGCCTAGTGTGCTCGACCACCAGCTGCAAACAATCTATCATAATGGTCCGGACAACAAAGCCTCCTCCACCGGAAGCTCTATCCATCGCCATACCACCATCAAAATTCACCTTAAGATAATAGTTGGTGGGTACCCAAGAAAAAAAGCATGCCTACGCGCTGCAACAGTAGAAAAGGTACCCCATATATCTCTGGCCAACTCAGTGAAGTTGATGGAGTCACCAAAAGACCTCCGCAGTCTGGGTTACGGCTCTGTCCATCATAATTCTTCGGAGCTACTCTCTCCCCTCGAGCTTCATAGTGGACAAATGGAACGCGTTTCCGGGTCAAATGGGGTAAGATGGCCCGAGATTTTTTTTTTTCTCGCATTTTGTCCGGATTCTCCCTCTAAACCAAGTTTGACTTGGCGGGAGAATAGCAGCCCAGCAAACGTCTTCTAGAAACCACAATTTTGTTGCCACTTTCAAATGTTATGGTAATGTGATGGCGTGGATCATCAGCTGCTTGCCTTGAGATCTGTGCCGACGGATGAACGGTGTGCGCTTGGATCCAACGGTGGGTGATTTGTGTCGCGTGTGAAAGGACGCGTCTTTTTCCCAGTCTCCATCGGAGCCCAAACGGAACCAGCTTCTATAACTAGGGGAGTAACCATCTGGGTCCGGTGGGAAAACGAAAGCAGGAATGAGGCTTTCTTTCGCTGTTAATGAAACCACTCTGGCCCACAAAACTACGCTCTACCCTGATCAGCAATAGAAGGAACCTTTTTTTTTTCCTTTGTTTTCTTTGATGAGATGTTCTTATTTACGAACTGGGCGATAGCCCATTGGTAGCAACTTTCCTCTGCTCGTGAGATGGTTGGGGTTTGAGTCTTGGGTTGTTTCCCCCTTAAGACAAAGTTAGAAATCATGTGAATCTCAGTGCTAGCCTAACTTTTAATCATGCATATAAGGTTCACTTTTAATGATTTCTTTATGTCATTTTTGAATGTTCACTTTAATGAATTGGATTGAGTCATCAAGAGATACTTCCTTATAGTTTTACACACACACACAGAGAGAGAGAGAGAGAGAGATATTTGTCTTTCAGTCAACGAGTATACCGGAAGAATGTTTTCTTCAGCCGACTCAGTTTGCAATTAGGTTTTGCTCAACCAGTCTGGCAAATTATGCTAGTCTGGTTAGGACAGTCTATTTGAATTCGAGGGAAAAACCTGCATGCATAGGCTTAGGTACTAGAGGGATGACAAGCTTGAAATTACATGTGCCAAACATAATCTGTATACAAGCAAATTGAATAGAAAAAAAGTTGCATCTTTCATGCCAAAAAACGGATTCATCTTCCTTCCATGAATTCCACTATTTGATCGTCCGCTGCATAGCTCTCAAAGCACTTGACTCCATCATTTATCTGCCTGCATAGATCTCAAAGCAATCAATGGATGATCCAATGTGGATTCACATGGAGAAGGCTTAGAGACAAACTCTCTAAAAGGCCGATTTGGATTTGGACAAAGCACATAGCCAAGTGATTCTAAATTCATGTATGATTTTGTGAACTTTTCTTCAATCATATGACACCACATCGGCATAAAATACTCTCCACAACCCTCTCCAAATATCTAATTCCGTGGTTGTATCCAACTCATATGATCAATACCACACGACTCTATCGTCTCTCTAGCTTTGTATTCGAGTGGCTAGACTTGAACTTCATTTGTTTTATGACTTCATGTGTATGCACAAGCTAAACTAGGAATACCTCCCTGTTGGTATCAACCTTTGGGTTGGGGGGTCTCTCTGGGGCCGGTAGTATTTGGAGTTAGGATATCGTTTGCCCAAAAAGTATTTGAGGTTGAGGTGTTTGCACGCACACGCATGCCTCCAACGAATGGGACGGGCTCCAAACCCGTCCCTCTCGAAGATACTCCATATACAGGCTCAAGGAGGTCGGTCCTTTGAACTTTTAATAACAACATTCTCAGAAGGAGGGAAGTCCTCACACGGCAGGTAATTGTCACTACTTAGGCCCGTCTTGACTGACGGTGGTCTTTGGTAATTGATAAAATTTGAGACCACGACTTAGGTGAGAACAAGGTAAATGATTCAATGGGAAAATTCCAACGTACCGTAGTCACAAATCAACTTCTTAATTAGACCAATGAATGTTAGAATATGCATTGGAGGGGAATAAGGAAGCTAGGATTTTGGTACCTAGTACTAGGGATAATCCATTTGATGCATAAAGAAAGTTTGTGGCATTAGTAGTGTAATATATGAGGATGAGGGAGGATTGTCAAAATTTTGAATTAAAAAACTGGCATTGGTGTATGCAAGGAACTTTTTGTGTGCATATAATAGGAGCGTCAAAGCATTCTCCCTTTGTTCATTTTCCATTGGATTCAGAGAATTTCTAGCTGTATTGGTTGGGTCGAGTTTTGCTACTCATTTTGTTGAGTCCATGGTTCTAAATTTTGCTTCAAAATTGCACTCTCTTACCTATTAATTGGATCTCACCCTATATTAATCTCGTTTGCAAAAGGACTGGCTAGGTAAAACATTCTGAGGTTTAGGTGGATCTCCTAGCACATGATCCTAGAGTTTAGATTCTCTACGGTGCGTTTTGTGTGCAAATGTGGCATGCCTAGATGGACCACATGCCATCCATCTTGGAGATGCATGGTTGCCGTCTACATCTCAGCTGTGCCAAACAGTGGTGTCGTGCGAGAGTCAAAAGATAGGCGACAACCATCCATATCCGAGATAGAAGACAACCATCCATCTCCGAGATAGAAGATAGCCATCCATCTCTGAGATAGGTATCATGTCATCTATCTAAGCATACATCATTCTTTGTGGTGCTAAAACATGCATGGCAGTGGATCCTAAGTTGTGGTCCAATGAGTTTTTCATATTGCTTTCTGTTTTTGAAGTTATTTGGTCCTCCCTTATGTGGGATCATAGCATAGATGAAGTGACATGGAGGGGAGCCATATGGAACTCAATTAGATTTGTTGGAAAGCAAAATATTGATGGCATTTTTGACCCATATGGAAATTTTGATCTATTAAATAATGCATCATTCAACTAGGTGAGACTGCTCATGTACATACCTATTTTTCCTTTTTTCCAAAAAGAAAAGCAAAGGTTACACGTGTAGATACTTGAAGTGTAACAACCCAGGACCTCACCCAAAATGGCTAGCCGGAAGGTACTATTTGGGTTCCTTGATCCTGTATAAGTACCCAAGATCTACCCAGCGAATAACCGATGTGGGACTAAATACACGCCCGCACGGGTCCTCACATACTTCCCCCGTTCAAGCCCTGACGTCCTCGTCAGGCTAAGGGTTCATATCTATTCAAATCTAATCACAAACACCACGATTGGCCCGTGGTCAGCCCCAATAGATCCGTGCTGCAGTGTTCCCTAGTCCACATAGGTTATGGGTCGGGTCCGCTCTGATACCATTTGTAACAACCCAGGATCTCACCCAAAATGGCTAGCCGGAAGGTATTATTTGGTTCCTTGATCCTGTATAAGTATCCAAATCTATCCAGCGAATAACCGATGTGGGACTAAACACACGCTCGCACGGGTCCTCACATACTCCCCTCGTTCAAGCCCTGACGTCCTCGTCAGGCTAAGGGTTCAAATCCATTCAAATCTAATCACAAACACCACGATCAGTCCGTGGTCAACCCCAATGGATCCGTGCTGCAGTGTCCCTAGTCCACATAAGTTATGGGCCGGATCCGCTCTGATACCATTTGTAACAATTCAGAACCTCACCCAAAATGGCTAGCCGGAAGGTACTATTTGGGTTCCTTGATCCTGTATAAGTACCCAAGATCTATCCAGCGAATAACCGATGTGGACTAAATACATGCCTGTACGGGTCCTCACATGAAGTGTCAAGACTCTGCCTAACTAGAACCGGTTCGGGGCTAATTTAATTAGGCTTGGACCCCATTTTGACATGTGTGCTGTTGACCCCCTAATAAATTTTGATGAATACAAACACTAGAGTATAATTCCATTTATCTTAACAATTTACTTGAGGATTTCATGTGTTTAATTAAGAAATTATTAAGAAATGTCTAGGCAAGTTTCCATAATTTTTATGAATTTATTGAAGAATTTTTGAGATGAGAAAACAGATCAGGGACAAGCCGAGACGTCTCCGGTTTGTTCCAGAGACGTCTCTGGCACAAACAGGAAGAACTGGGCACGTTTGGAGACGTCCCCGCACCTGGCGAAGGCGTCTCGAGAGTCGGAGTCGACTCTCTCAGAAGCGGAGTCGACTCTCTCAGTGGCGGCAGAAAGGCCGATTTCAAAGAGATGCCGGGAGCGTCCCACAGTAGCGGAGTCGTCCCCGCAAGTAAAGCTGAGTTTCCGAGTCGTCCTCAGAGAGTGCGGAGTCGACTCTCTCAGGGTATTCCAGAGGATGTCTTTTTCGGGTGATAAGGCCAGCGGAGACGTCCCCTGAAAGAGCGGAGTCGACTCTCTCAGAGAATTCTGGAAGACTTGTTTTTCGGAGGTATAGTCGGCGGAGTCGACCAGGGCGGAGTCGTCCCCATGGCAAAAAAGCGCAAACAAGCCGAGACGTCCCCGTAAAGTGCCGAGGCGGACCCTCTCAGAAAAACAGAAAAATAAGGATTCAAACCGTTCATCATCGGAGTCGTCCCCGTAAAGCGCCGAGTCGACCCCAACAACGTCAAAAGTAAAATCTTACAGCCGAGACGTCTCGCGTTGAAGCGGAGACGTCTCCGAAGCGCCTGGGACGCGACTGACAATTTTTTCAGGTTTGGTTTGAATTTCAAACTCCCTTAACTTTATCTCTAACGGCTATATTTGCTTTTTGGGCTATAAAAGGGAGCTCTTAAGTGCTTTCCAACAACTTCTCACCAACCCAACACAAGATCATTCAAGAGAGAAGAAGAAAAAGAGGTTCAAGGGGAGTTAGTGCATTAAGGTGAAGAAATCAAGTGCCTTCAAGCTTGCCAAGTGATTTCGTGCTCACTACTCTCCTCCGCTAGGCATTCAAAGCTCACATTCAAGCCAACGCGATCCACATCGGAAGAACCACCATTTTCCACGCTTCCAACGGCTAAAAGGGTTATTCCGGGGTTCTATTATTTCTCACTGTTTTATTTGCTTCTTGAGAGCTTTTAAATCCTTGTAAAACTTCTTCAATATTGTGCTTGTTCCAGTCAAGGGACTTGGAACAAGGGAAAGGCGTCCCCAAGCCTAGGTAAAATTGGGGGTTATAGGGTTCGTTGTTAGCCCCGGTGTAAAACAACGAGTTGGGTAGTGCACTCGCAAACTACCGGACTGTAATCTTGGATTATAGTGAAAATTCCCAAAGGTGCTTTGGGGAGTGGATGTAGGAGCAGTGGAAGCTCCGAACCACTATAAAACCTTGTGTTTGCCATTGATTGTTCTCATACCTCTATCTTTACTTTGAGTTCATACATTTGTGTGTTTTATTTTTAATTAGGCAAAAAGTTTTAAAACACCCAATTCACACCCCCTCTTGGGTGACCATCTCTGGGGCAACAAGTGGTATCAGAGTGGGTGCTCTGTGTATTTCTTGAAAGACCTAACCGTCTTAGCCAAAGATCTAGATGGCAACACCCTTTAACAATGTTCCTGGCTGAGGGCAGGGCAACCAATAGACCTCCACTCTTCCAATGGGACAAATCCTATTGGAAGACTAGAATGAGGATTTTATTCAAGCACAAGATTATGCCTTGTGGAGGGTCATAATCAAGGGACCACACGAACCATCTCACATGGTTAATGGCATTCAAGTTCCCAAACCTGAGGAGGATTGGGATGAGGAATGACAGTAAGATGGTTCAACTCAATTCTAGAGCCATGAACTCATATTCTGTGCTCTAGATGTAAATGAGTTCAATAGAGTCTCCACCTGTAGTTCTCCCAAGAAATATGGGATAGGCTTGAAGTTACCCCAGAGGATACAAATCAAGTCAAAGAGTCTAAAGTGAACATTTAGTTCACAAATATGAGTTGTTTAAGATGGAACCCAATGAAACCATCACATGCATGTTTACACGCTTCACCGATATAATTAATGGTCTAAAGAGTTTGGGTAAATCTATACTAATCCGGAACTTGTGAGTAAAATTCTCAGGTCTTTGCCGAAAGCATGGGAAGCAAAGGTCACGGCGATCATAGAAGCCAAAGATCTCAACACTTTGGGACTAGAACAACTATTGGGCTCATTGATGACGCATGAGCTCACAATGAAGCAACATGAAGAAGAGTTGCCAAAGAAGAAGACAATTGCACTCAAGGCTACTTCGAGTGTGTGTGAAGAAGAAAGTAGTGAGAGTGAAGAAGAAAGCGAAGATGAGGACTTGGGTTTAATAGTAAGGAAGTTTAAGAAATTCATGAGAAGAAAGAAACCCTTCCCAAGAAAGAAATTTGGAGGGAGAAATGATTGGGAAAAAGAAAAGGAAAAAGAAAGAGACCCAATCATATGCTATGATTGCAAGAGACCGGGACACATTCGTTCCGAATGCCCTCAACAAAAGAAGCACTTTGGAAAGAAGAAGAAGAAGGCGTTGAAGGCAACGTGGGACGATAGTGACACATCCTCCTCCGAGGAAGAGAAGGAAGAGACCGCAAATTTGTGCTTCATGGCATTTGAAAACGACGAGGTATGTCAAAGCTCAACTATAAATTTTACTTTAGAAGAATTATATGAAGCTTTTCAAGAACTTATGAGTGATTGTAGTATGTTAGGAGCAAAGAATAAAGAACTAAAGGCCTCCAATCAAAAACTAAAGGATGATATTAAAAAACTATTGATTGAGAAAGAGAGCGTTGAAAATGTTAACACCATTGATCTAGAAAATAAAAATTCAAAACTTAGCATTGAAAATGAAACGGCAAAAACACTAATTAAGGAATTGAATCTAAAAGTTAAATCTCTACTCAATAATAATACCTCACTTGCACAAAATGTTGAATCCCTTAAAAAGGATAAGGAAGAACTAGTTAAAGAAAATTTGGATCTTAAGAATGAGGTACATAAGTACAAACCAATTGTTGAAAAATTTACACAAAGCTCTGAAAAATTAAATCTTATTCTTTCAAATCAAAGAGCTGTTTTTAATAAAGCCGGATTAGGATATAAAACTAACAAGCAACAAAAGTATCTAAAGAATTTCTTTGTGAAAGCAAAAGATGTCAAAACTGAAAAACCTACATGCTTTCATTGTGGAAAAAGTGGACATAAAGCCTACTCTTGTATTCAAAGAAAGATCCAAACTAACAAGAGTACATTTGTAAAAGCTAAAAACATAACTAAAGTATGGGTGCCTAAGGGAACCAACTACACTAACCACGAAGGACCCAAGAAAACTTGGGTACCTAAGAGCTTCACATGATCATTTTGCAGGTATGCCTTGCAGCCGGAATAAAAAGAGAATGTGGTATCTTGATAGTGGTTGCTCAAGGCATATGACCGGTGACAAGAGTCTCTTCGTCACTTAAAATCAAAAGAAGGAGTAGTCACATTTGGAGACAATGCTAAAGGTCAAATCATTGGTGTTGGTAAAATCTCCATATCACCCTCCTCATTTATTGACAATGTATTGTTAGTTAATGGACTCAAACATAATTTATTAAGTATAAGTCAATTTTGTGACAAGGGCTTTAAAGTGTCATTTGAATCTTCACTTTGCATAATTAGTAGTCCAGTTGACAATGAGATCATACTTACAGGACATAGGCATGGAAATGTTTACATGGTAGATCTTGATGATCTCACCATGAAGGATGGCCAATGTCTTGTAGCCATGGATCCCAAAGTCAATGAGACTAGTTGGTTATGGCATCGTAGGTTAGGGCATGCTAGCATGGATTTAATCTCTAAATTGATTACAAAAGATCTAGTCAAAGGACTACCAAAAATAGATTTTGAAAAGAACAAAATTTGTGCTGCATTGTCAATTAGGGAAACAAACGAGAAGCTCTTTCAAGTATAAAAACATAGTCTCAACATCAAAACCTCTTAGAACTAATTCACATGGATTTTATTTGGACCCACTAGAACTGCTAGTCTAGGGGTAAGAATTTGGTCTTGTAATTGTTGATGATTTTTCACGTTTTACATGGGTTTCCATTTCTTGCACACAAAGATGAGTCCTTTCCCGCTTTTATCAAGTTTCATAATAGGGTTTCGAATGAACTCAATCTTAAACTAAAAGCAATTAGGAGTGATCATGGTACCGAGTTTGAAAATCAGTATTTTGAAAAATTTTGTGAAGAAAATGGTATCAATCACAATTTCTCGGCACCTAGGACACCCCAACAAAATGGGGTGGTAGAAAGGAAGAATCGCACACTAGCAGATATGGCTCGTACCATGTTGTGCGAATCGGATCTACCAAAGTACTTTTGGGCTGAAGCAATAAATACTTCATGTCATATTTTAAACCGTGCTTTAGTTAGATCCATCTTAAAGAAAACACCTTATGAGTTGATAAAAAGTAAGAAACCAAATATAAGCTATTTTCATGTTTTCGGTTGTCGATGCTTTATTTTAAACAATGGAAAGGACAATCTAAGTAAATTTAGTGCTAAATCAGATGAGGGGATCTTCTTAGGTTATTCCTCATCTAGTAGAGCATACAGGGTCTTCAACAAGAGAACTCTCGTTGTTGAAGAATCCATTCATGTTGTTTTTGATGAAGCTAATGGAGATTCTTCTAGAAAAGAAGAAGATGGTGATGCAGGTATACTTGAAGACCGAATGAAGGAATTCTCCATACAAGACAAACAACATGAGGATGAGATCAAAGAAGATACAATTCAGCAAGATGAAGAAGATCAACCTCCATCGAGAAATCAAGATCTTCCTAAGGAATGGAGGTATGCACATGGTCATCCAAGGGATCTAATCCTTGGTGATCCTTCACAAGGAATAAGAACTAGATCCTCTTTAAGAAACACTAGTAATTATCTTGCTTTCGTTTCACAAATCGAGCCTAAATCACTAGAAGAAGCGAAAAAGATGATAATTGGATGAATGCTATGCAAGAGGAATTAAACCAATTTGAAAGAAATGAAGTTTGGACTCTAATGAAAAGACCCCCTAATGTTTCAATTATAGGCACCAAATGGGTATATAGAAATAAACTAGATGAAGATGGAATAGTAATAAGAAACAAAGCTAGGCTAGTGGCCAAAGGATATAATCAGGAGGAAGGAATAGACTTTGATGAAACTTTTGCTCCTGTTGCTAGATTAGAGGCTATTAGACTACTTTTGGCATATGCATGCTTATGGATTTAAACTCTATCAAATGGATGTAAAAAGTGCCTTTTTAAATGGTTATATAATGGAGGAAGTTTATGTAGGACAACCTCCAGGTTTTGAAACCACTTACATCCAGATTATGTTTTAAATTGCATAAAGCATTGTATGGACTTAAGCAAGCCCCTAGGGCATGGTATGAAAGATTAAGTAATTTCCTAATTGAAAATAAATTTAAGAGAGGAAATGTAGACAAAACCCTCTTCATTAAAAGAAAAGGAAATGACTTATTGCTTGTGCAAATTTATGTGGATGATATAATTTTTGGTGCTACTAATGATAGTCTTTGTCAAGAGTTTGCCAAGCTTATGCAGGGAGAATTTGAAATGAGCATGATGGGTGAGCTCAACTTCTTCCTTGGGCTACAAATAAAACAATCAGAGGAAGGCATCTTCATCAGTCAGTCCAAATATATCAAGGAGATGTTGGAAAAATTCAAGATGAAGGATGCAAAGGAAATCAGCACACCCATGGGCTCAAGTTGCAAGCTTGACAAAGATGAAAAAGGTAAAAGTATAGACTGCAAATTGTACAGAGGTATGATAGGCTCTTTACTTTACCTTACTGCTAGTAGACCAGATATATTATTCAGTGTTTGTATGTGTGCTAGATACCAAGCATGTCCTAAGGAATCACACTTGCAAGCTGTTAAAAGAATTTTTAGATATCTAGTAGGGACATCTAATGTAGGCTTATGGTATTCTAAACAATCTGACATAAATTTAATTGCTTATTCCGATGCTGATTTTGCCGGGTGCAAACTCGACAGAAAAAGCACAAGTGGCACATGTCAATTCTTGGGTGCTAATTTGGTTTCTTGGTTTAGCAAGAAACAGAATTCAGTTGCCTTATCCACAGCTGAGGCTGAGTACATTGCAGCTGGAAGCTGTTGTGCCCAAGTTCTGGATTAAGCAACAACTTGAAGACTTCGGTATCAAAATGGACAATATACCAATTAAATGTGATAATACAAGTGCAATTAATTTAACAAAAAATCCTGTCCAACACTCAAAATC